>NC_069499.1:1560465381-1560690381 GCF_027579735.1 Bombina bombina | reverse complement strand
CTTGTCCCAGGCATTAGTTATTATGTAGGATAGCCTTATGCTTGTCCCAGGCATTAGTTATTATGTAGGATAGCCTTATGCTTGTCCCAGGCATTAGTTATTATGTAGGATAGCCTTATGCTTGTCCCAGGCATTAGTTAGTATGTAGGATAGCCTTATGCTTGTCCCAGGCATTAGTTATTATGTAGGATAGCCTTATGCTTGTCCCAGGCATTAGTTATTATGTAGGATAGCCTTATGCTTGTCCCAGGCATTAGTTATTATGTAGGATAGCCTTATGCTTGTCCCATGCATTAGTTATTATGTAGGATAGCCTTATGCTTGTCCCATGCATTAGTTATTATGTAGGATAGCCTTATGCTTGTCCCAGGCATTAGTTATTATGTAGGATAGCCTTATGCTTGTCCCAGGCATTAGTTGTTATGTAGGATAGCCTTATGCTTGTCCCTTGCATTAGTTATTATGTAGGATAGCCTTATGCTTGTCCCAGGCATTAGTTATTATGTAGGATAGCCTTATGCTTGTCCCAGGCATTAGTTATTATGTAGGATAGCCTTATGCTTGTCCCAGGCATTAGTTATTATGTAGGGTAGCCTTATGCTTGTTCCAGGCATTAGTTATTATGTAGGATAGCCTTATGCTTGTTCCAGGCATTAGTTATTATGTAGGATAGCCTTATGCTTGTCCCAGGCATTAGTTATTATGTAGGATAGCCTTATGCGTGTCCCAGGCATTAGTTATTATGTAGGATAGCCTTATGCTTGTCCCAGGCATTAGTTATTATGTAGGATAGCCTTATGCTTGTCCCATGCATTAGTTATTATGTAAGATAGCCTTATGCTTGTCCCAGGCATTAGTTATTATGTAGGATAGCCTTATGCTTGTCCCAGGCATTAGTTATTATGTAGGATAGCCTTATGCTTATCCAAGGCATTAGTTAGTATGTAGGATAGCCTTATGCTTGTCCCAGGCATTAGTTATTATGTAGGATAGCCTTATGCTTGTCCCAGGCATTAGCTATTATGTAGGATAGCCTTATGCTTGTCTCAGGCATTAGTTATTATGTAGGATAGCCTTATGCTTGTCCCAGGCATTAATTATTATGTAGGATAGCATTATGCTTGTCCCAGGCATTAGTTATTATGTAGAATAGCCTTATGCTTGTCCCAGGCATTAGTTATTATGTAGGATAGCCTTATGCTTGTCCCAGGCATTAGTTATTATGTAGGATAGCCTTATGCTTGTCCCAGGCATTAGTTAGTATGTAGGATAGCCTTATGCTTGTCCCAGGCATTAGTTATTATGTAGGATAGCCTTATGCTTGTCACAGGCATTAGTTATTATGTAGGATAGCCTTATGCTTGTCCCAGGCATTAGTTATTATGTAGGATAGCCTTATGCTTGTCCCAGGCATTAGTTATTATGTAGGATAGCCTTATGCTTGTCCCAGGCATTAGTTATTATGTAGGATAGCCTTATGCTTGTCCCAGGCATTAGTTATTATGTAGGATAGCCTTATGCTTGTCCCAGGCATTAGTTATTATGTAGGATAGCCTTATGCTTGTCCCAGGCATTAGTTGTTATGTAGGATAGCCTTATGCTTGTCCCTTGCATTAGTTATTATGTAGGATAGCCTTATGCTTGTCCCAGGCATTAGTTATTATGTAGGATAGCCTTATGCTTGTCCCAGGCATTAGTTATTATGTAGGATAGCCTTATGCTTGTCCCAGGCATTAGTTATTATGTAGGGTAGCCTTATGCTTGTTCCAGGCATTAGTTATTATGTAGGATAGCCTTATGCTTGTCCCAGGCATTAGTTATTATGTAGGATAGCCTTATGCTTGTCCCAGGCATTAGTTATTATGTAGGATAGCCTTATGCTTGTCCCAGGCATTAGTTATTATGTAGGATAGCCTTATGCTTATCCAGGCATTAGTTATTATGTAGGAAAGCCTTATGCTTGTCCCAGGCATTAGTTATTATGTAGGATAGCCTTATGCTTGTCCCAGGCATTAGTTAGTATGTAGGATAGCCTTATGCGTGTCCCAGGCATTAGTTAGTATGTAGGATAGCCTTATGCGTGTCCCAAGCATTAGTTATTATGTAGGATAGCCTTATGCTTGTCCCAGGCATTAGTTATTATGTAGAATAGCCTTATGCGTGTCCCAGGCATTAGTTAGTATGTAGGATAGCCTTATGCTTGTCCCAGGCATTAGTTATTATGTAGGATAGCCTTATGCTTGTCCCAAGCATTAGTTAGTATGTAGGATAGCCTTATCCTTATCCCAGGCATTAGTTATTATGTAAGATAGCCTTATGCTTGTCCCAGGCATTAGTTATTATGTAGGATAGCCTTATGCTTGTCCCAGGCATTAGTTATTATGTAGGATAGCCTTATGCTTGTCCCAGGCATTAGTTAGTATGTAGGATAGCCTAATGCTTGTCCCAGGCATTAGTTATTATGTAGGATAGTCTTATGCTTGTCCCAGGCATTAGTTATTATGTAGGATAGCCTTTTGCTTGTCCCAGGCATTAGTTATTATGTAGGATAGCCTTATGCTTGTCCCAGGCATTAGTTATTATGTAGGATAGCCTTATGCGTGTCCCAGGCATTAGTTATTATGTAGGATAGCCTTATGCTTGTCCCAGGCATTAGTTATTATGTAGGATAGCCTTATGCTTGTACCAGGCATTAGTTATTATGTAGGATAGCCTTATGCTTGTCCCAGGCATTAGTTATTATGTAGGATATCCTTATGCGTGTCCCAGGCATTAGTTATTATGTAGGATAGCCTTATGCTTGTCCCAGGTATTAGTTATTATGTAGGATAGCCTTATGCTTGTCCCATGCATTAGTTATTATGTAAGATAACCTTATGCTTGTCCCAGGCATTAGTTATTATGTCGGATAGCCTTATGCTTGTCCCAGGCATTAGTTATTATGTAGGATAGCCTTATGCTTATCCCAGGCATTAGTTAGTATGTAGGATAGCCTTATGCTTGTCCCAGGCATTAGTTATTATGTAGGATAGCCTTATGCTTGTCCCAAGCATTATTTATTATGTAGGATAGCCTTATGCTTGTCCCAGGCATTAGTTATTATGTAGGATAGCCTTATGCTTGTCCCAGGCATTAGTTATTATGTAGGATAGCCTTATGCTTGTCCCAGGCATTAGTTATTATGTAGGATAGCCTTATGCTTGTCCCAGGCATTTGTTATTATGTAGGATAGCCTTATGCTTTTCCCAGGCATTAGTTAGTATGTAGGATAGCCTTATGCTTGTCCCAGGCATTAGTTGTTATGTAGGATAGCCTTATGCTTGTCCCAGGCATTAGTTATTATGTAGGATAGATTTATGCTTGTCCCAGGCATTAGTTATTATGTAGGATAGCCTTATGCTTGTACCATGCATTAGTTATTATGTAGGATAACCTTATGCTTGTCCCAGGCATTAGTTATTATGTAGGATAGCCTTATGCTTGTCCCAGGCATTAGTTATTATGTAGGATAGCCTTATGCTTGTACCAGGCATTAGTTATTATGTAGGATAGCCTTATGCTTGTCCCAGGCATTAGTTATTATGTAGGACAGCCTTATGCTTGTACCAGGCATTAGTTATTGTGTAGGATAGCCTTATGCTTGTCCCAGGTATTAGTTATTATGTAGGATAGCCTTATGTTTGTCCCAGGCATTAGTTATTATGTAGGATAGTCTTATGCTTGTCCCAGGCATTAGTTATTATGTAGGATAGCCTTATGCTTGTCCCAGGCATTAGTTATTATGTAAGATAGCCTTATGCTTGTCCCAGGCATTAGTTATTATGTAGGATAGCCTTATGCTTGTCCCAGGCATTAGTTGTTATGTAGGATAGCCTTATGCTTGTCCCAGACATTAGTTATTATGTAGGATAGCCTTATGCTTGTCCCAGGCATTAGTTATTATGTAGGATAGCCTTATGCTTGTCCCAGGCATTAGTTATTATGTAGGATAGCCTTATGCTTGTCCCAGGCATTAGTTGTTATGTAGGATAGCCTTATGCTTGTCCCAGACATTAGTTATTATGTAGGATAGCCTTATGCTTGTCCCAGGCATTAGTTATTATGTAGGATAGTCTTATGCTTGTCCAAGGCATTAGTTATTATGTAGGATAGCCTTATGCTTGTCCCAGGCATTAGTTATTATGTAGGATATCCTTATGCTTGTCACAGGCATTAGTTAGTATGTAGGATAGCCTTATGCTTGTCCCAGGCATTAGTTATTATGTAGGATAGTCTTTTGCTTGTCCCAGGCATTAGTTATTATGTAAGATAGCCTTATGCTTGTCCCAGGCATTAGTTATTATGTAGGATAGCCTTATGCTTGTCCCAGGCATTAGTTATTATGTAGGATATCCTTATGCGTGTCCCAGGCATTAGTTATTATGTAGGATATCCTTATGCGTGTCCCAGGCATTAGTTATTATGTAGGATAGCCTTATGCTTGTCCCAGGTATTAGTTATTATGTAGGATAGCCTTATGCTTGTCCCATGCATTAGTTATTATGTAAGATAACCTTATGCTTGTCCCAGGCATTAGTTATTATGTCGGATAGCCTTATGCTTGTCCCAGGCATTAGTTATTATGTAGGATAGCCTTATGCTTATCCCAGGCATTAGTTAGTATGTAGGATAGCCTTATGCTTGTCCCAGGCATTAGTTATTATGTAGGATAGCCTTATGCTTGTACCAGGCATTAGTTATTATGTAGGATAGCCTTATGCTTGTCCCAGGCATTAGTTATTATGTAGGATAGCCTTATGCTTGTACCAGGCATTAGTTATTATGTAGGATAGCCTTATGCTTGTACCAGGCATTAGTTATTATGTAGGATAGCCTTATGCTTGTCCCAGGCATTAGTTATTATGTAGGATAGCCTTTTGCTTGTACCAGGCATTAGTTATTGTGTAGGATAGCCTTATGCTTGTCCCAGGTATTAGTTATTATGTAGGATAGCCTTATGTTTGTCCCAGGCATTAGTTATTATGTAGGATAGTCTTATGCTTGTCCCAGGCATTAGTTATTATGTAGGATAGCCTTATTCTTGTCCCAGGCATTAGTTATTATGTAGGATAGCCTTATGCTTGTCCCAGGCATTAGTTATTGTGTAGGATAGCCTTATGCTTGTCCCAGGCATTAGTTATTATGAAGGATATCCTTAAGCTTGTCCCAGGCATTAGTTATTATATAGGATAGCCTTATGCTTATCGCAGGCATTAGTTATTATGTAGGATAGCCTTATGCTTGTCCCAGGCATTAGTTATTATGTAGGATAGCCTTATGCTTGTCCCAGGCATTAGTTATTATGTAGGATATCCTTATGCGTGTCCCAGGCATTAGTTATTATGTAGGATATCCTTATGCGTGTCCCAGGCATTAGTTATTATGTAGGATAGCCTTATGCTTGTCCCAGGTATTAGTTATTATGTAGGATAGCCTTATGCTTGTCCCATGCATTAGTTATTATGTAAGATAACCTTATGCTTGTCCCAGGCATTAGTTATTATGTCGGATAGCCTTATGCTTGTCCCAGGCATTAGTTATTATGTAGGATAGCCTTATGCTTATCCCAGGCATTAGTTAGTATGTAGGATAGACTTATGCTTGTCCCAGGCATTAGTTATTATGTAGGATAGCCTTATGCTTGTACCAGGCATTAGTTATTATGTAGGATAGCCTTATGCTTGTCCCAGGCATTAGTTATTATGTAGGATAGCCTTATGCTTGTACCAGGCATTAGTTATTATGTAGGATAGCCTTATGCTTGTACCAGGCATTAGTTATTATGTAGGATAGCCTTATGCTTGTCCCAGGCATTAGTTATTATGTAGGATAGCCTTTTGCTTGTACCAGGCATTAGTTATTGTGTAGGATAGCCTTATGCTTGTCCCAGGTATTAGTTATTATGTAGGATAGCCTTATGTTTGTCCCAGGCATTAGTTATTATGTAGGATAGTCTTATGCTTGTCCCAGGCATTAGTTATTATGTAGGATAGCCTTATTCTTGTCCCAGGCATTAGTTATTATGTAGGATAGCCTTATGCTTGTCCCAGGCATTAGTTATTGTGTAGGATAGCCTTATGCTTGTCCCAGGCATTAGTTATTATGAAGGATATCCTTAAGCTTGTCCCAGGCATTAGTTATTATATAGGATAGCCTTATGCTTATCGCAGGCATTAGTTATTATGTAGGATAGCCTTATGCTTGTCCCAGGCATTAGTTATTATGTAGGATAGCCTTATGCTTGTCCCAGGCATTAGTTAGTATGTAGGATAGCCTTATGCTTGTCCCAGGCATTAGTTATTATGTAGGATAGCCTTATGCTTGTCCCAGTCATTAGTTGTTATGTAGGATAGCCTTATGCTTGTCCCATGCATTAGTTATTATGTAGGATAGCCTTATGCTTGTCCCAGGTATTAGTTATTATGTAGGATAGCCTTATGCTTGTCCCAGGCATTAGTTAGTATGTAGGATAGCCTTATGCTTGTCCCAGGCATTAGTTATTATGTAGGATAGCCTTATGCTTGTCCCAGTCATTAGTTGTTATGTAGGATAGCCTTATGCTTGTCCCATGCATTAGTTATTATGTAGGATAGCCTTATGCTTGTCCCAGGTATTAGTTATTATGTAGGATAGCCTTATGCTTGTCCCAGGCATTAGTTATTATGTAGGATAGCCTTATGCTTGTCCCAGGCATTAGTTATTATGTAAGATAGCCTTATGCTTGTCCCAGGCATTAGTTATTATGTAGGATAGCCTTATGCTTGTCCCAGGCATTAGTTATTATGTAGGATAGCCTTATGCTTGTCCCATGCATTAGTTATTATGTAAGATAGCCTTATGCTTGTCCCAGGCATTAGTTATTATGTAGGATAGCCTTATGCTTGTCCCAGGCATTAGTTATTATGTAGGATAGCCTTATGCTTATCCCAGGCATTAGTTAGTATGTAGGATAGCCTTATGCTTGTCCCAGGCATTAGTTATTATGTAGGATAGCCTTATGCTTGTCCCAGGCATTAGCTATTATGTAGGATAGCCTTATACTTGTCTCAGGCATTAGTTATTATGTAGGATAGCCTTATGCTTGTCCCAGGCATTAGTTATTATGTAGGATAGCCTTATGCTTGTCCCAGGCATTAGTTATTATGTAGGATAGCCTTATGCTTATCCCAGGCATTAGTTATTATTTAGGATAGCCTTATGCTTGTTCCAGGCATTAGTTATTATGTAGGATAGCCTTATGCTTGTCCCAGGCATTAGTTAGTATGTAGGATAGCCTTATGCGTGTCCCAGGCATTAGCTAGTATGTAGGTAGGATAGCCTTATGCGTGTCCAAGGCATTAGTTATTATGTAGGATAGCCTTATGCTTGTCCCAGGCATTAGTTATTATGTAGGAGAGCCTTATCCTTATCCCAGGCATTAGTTATTATGTAAGATAGCCTTATGCTTGTCCCAGGCATTAGTTATTATGTAGGATAGCCTTATGCTTGTCCCAGGCATTAGTTATTATGTAGGATAGCCTTATGCTTGTCCCAGGCATTAGTTATTATGTAGGATAGCCTTATGCTTGTCCCAGGCATTAGTTATTATGTAGTATAGCCTTATGCTTGTCCCAGGCATTAGTTATTATGTAGGGTAGCCTTATGCTTGTTCCAGGCATTAGTTATTATGTAGGATAGCCTTATGCTTGTCCCAGGCATTAGTTATTATGTAGGATAGCCTTATGCTTGTCCCAGGCATTAGTTATTATGTAGGATAGCCTAATGCTTGTCCCATGCATTAGTTATTATGTAAGATAGCCTTATGCTTGTCCCAGGCATTAGTTATTATGTAGGATAGCCTTATGCTTGTCCCAGGCATTAGTTATTATGTAGGATAGCCTTATGCTTATCCAAGGCATTAGTTAGTATGTAGGATAGCCTTATGCTTGTCCCAGGCATTAGTTATTATGTAGGATAGCCTTATGCTTGTCCCAGGCATTAGCTATTATGTAGGATAGCCTTATGCTTGTCTCAGGCATTAGTTATTATGTAGGATAGCCTTATGCTTGTCCCAGGCATTAATTATTATGTAGGATAGCATTATGCTTGTCCCAGGCATTAGTTATTATGTAGGATAGCCTTATGCTTGTCCCAGGCATTAGTTATTATGTAGGATAGCCTTATGCTTGTCCCAGGCATTAGTTATCATGTAGGATAGCCTTATGCTTGTCCCAGGCATTAGTTAGTATGTAGGATAGCCTTATGCTTGTCACAGGCATTAGTTATTATGTAGGATAGCCTTATGCTTGTCCCAGGCATTAGTTATTATGTAGGATAGCCTTATGCTTGTCCCAGGCATTAGTTATTATGTAGGATAGCCTTATGCTTGTCCCATGCATTAGTTATTATGTAGGGTAGCCTTATGCTTGTCCCAGGCATTAGTTATTATGTAGGATAGCCTTATGCTTGTCCCAGGCATTAGTTATTATGTAGGATAGCCTTATGCTTATCCAAGGCATTAGTTAGTATGTAGGATAGCCTTATGCTTGTCCCAGGCATTAGTTTTTATGTAGGATAGCCTTATGCTTGTCCCAGGCATTAGCTATTATGTAGGATAGCCTTATGCTTGTCCCAGGCATTAGTTATTATGTAGGATAGCCTTATGCGTGTCCCAGGCATTAGTTATTATGTAGGATAGCCTTATGCTTGTCCCAGGCATTAGTTATTATGTAGGATAGCCTTATGCTTGTCCCATGCATTAGTTATTATGTAAGATAGCCTTATGCTTGTCCCAGGCATTAGTTATTATGTAGGATAGCCTTATGCTTGTCCCATGCATTAGTTATTATGTAAGATAACCTTATGCTTGTCCCAGGCATTAGTTATTATGTCGGATAGCCTTATGCTTGTCCCAGGCATTAGTTATTATGTAGGATAGCCTTATGCTTGTCCCATGCATTAGTTAGTATGTAGGATAGCCTTATGCTTGTCCCAGGCATTAGTTATTATGTAGGATAGCCTTATGCTTGTCCCAGTCATTAGTTGTTATGTAGGATAGCCTTATGCTTGTCCCATGCATTAGTTATTATGTAGGATAGCCTTATGCTTGTCCCAGGTATTAGTTATTATGTAGGATAGCCTTATGCTTGTCCCAGGCATTAGTTATTATGTAAGATAGCCTTATGCTTGTCCCAGGCATTAGTTATTATGTAGGATAGCCTTATGCTTGTCCCAGGCATTAGTTATTATGTAGGATAGCCTTATGCTTGTCCCATGCATTAGTTATTATGTAAGATAGCCTTATGCTTGTCCCAGGCATTAGTTATTATGTAGGATAGCCTTATGCTTGTCCCAGGCATTAGTTATTATGTAGGATAGCCTTATGCTTATCCCAGGCATTAGTTAGTATGTAGGATAGCCTTATGCTTGTCCCAGGCATTAGTTATTATGTAGGATAGCCTTATGCTTGTCCCAGGCATTAGCTATTATGTAGGATAGCCTTATACTTGTCTCAGGCATTAGTTATTATGTAGGATAGCCTTATGCTTGTCCCAGGCATTAGTTATAATGTAGGATAGCCTTATGCTTGTCCCAAGCATTAGTTATTATGTAGGATAGCCTTATGCTTGTCCCAGGCATTAGTTATTATATAGGATAGCCTTATGCTTGTCCCAGGCATAAGTTATTATGTAGGATAGCCTTATGCTTGTCGCATGCATTAGTTATTATGTAGGATAGCCTTATGCTTGTCCCAGGCATTAGTTATTATGTAGGATAGCCTTATGCTTGTCCCAGGCATTAGTTATTATGTAGGATAGCCTTATGCTTATCCCAGGCATTAGTTATTATTTAGGATAGCCTTATGCTTGTTCCAGGCATTAGTTATTATGTAGGATAGCCTTATGCTTGTCCCAGGCATTAGTTAGTATGTAGGATAGCCTTATGCGTGTCCCAGGCATTAGCTAGTATGTAGGATAGCCTTATGCGTGTCCAAGGCATTAGTTATTATGTAGGATAGCCTTATGCTTGTCCCAGGCATTAGTTATTATGTAGGAGAGCCTTATCCTTATCCCAGGCATTAGTTATTATGTAGGATAGCCTTATGCTTGTCCCAGGCATTAGTTATTATGTAGGATAGCCTTATGCTTGTCCCAGGCATTAGTTATTATGTAGGATAGCCTTATGCTTGTCCCAGGCATTAGTTATTATGTAGGATAGCCTTATGCTTGTCCCAGGCATTAGTTATTCTGTAGGATAGCCTTATGCTTGTCCCAGGCATTAGTTATTATGTAGGATAGCCTTATGCGTGTCCCAGGCATTAGTTATTATGTAGGATAGCCTTATGCTTGTCCCAGGCATTAGTTATTATGTAGGATAGCCTAATGCTTGTCCCATGCATTAGTTATTATGTAAGATAGCCTTATGCTTGTCCCAGGCATTAGTTATTATGTAGGATAGCCTTATGCTTGTCCCAGGCATTAGTTATTATGTAGGATAGCCTTATGCTTATCCAAGGCATTAGTTAGTATGTAGGATAGCCTTATGCTTGTCCCAGGCATTAGTTATTATGTAGGATAGCCTTATGCTTGTCCCAGGCATTAGCTATTATGTAGGATAGCCTTATGCTTGTCTCAGGCATTAGTTATTATGTAGGATAGCCTTATGCTTGTCCCAGGCATTAATTATTATGTAGGATAGCATTATGCTTGTCCCAGGCATTAGTTATTATGTAGGATAGCCTTATGCTTGTCCCAGGCATTAGTTATTATGTAGGATAGCCTTATGCTTGTCCCAGGCATTAGTTATTATGTAGGATAGCCTTATGCTTGTCCCAGGCATTAGTTAGTATGTAGGATAGCCTTATGCTTGTCCCAGGCATTAGTTATTATGTAGGATAGCCTTATGCTTGTCCCAGGCATTAGTTATTATGTAGGATAGCCTTATGCTTGTCCCAGGCATTAGTTATTATGTAGGATAGCCTTATGCTTGTCCCATGCATTAGTTATTATGTAGGATAGCCTTATGCTTGTCCCAGGCATTAGTTATTATGTAGGATAGCCTTATGCTTGTCCCAGGCATTAGTTATTATGTAGGATAGCCATATGCTTGTCCCAGGCATTAGTTATTATGTAGGATAGCCTTAGGCTTGTCCCAGGCATTAGTTATTATGTAGGATAGCCTTATGCTTGTCCCAGGCATTTGTTATTATGTAGGATAGCCTTATGCTTTTCCCAGGCATTAGTTAGTATGTAGGATAGCCTTATGCTTGTCCCAGGCATTAGTTGTTATGTAGGATAGCCTTATGCTTGTCCCAGGCATTAGTTATTATGTAGGATAGACTTATGCTTGTCCCAGGCATTAGTTATTATGTAGGATAGCCTTATGCTTGTCCCATGCATTAGTTATTATGTTGGATAACCTTATGCTTGTCCCAGGCATTAGTTATTATGTAGGATAGCCTTATGCTTGTCCCAGGCATTAGTTATTATGTAGGATAGCCTTATGCTTGTCCCAGGCATTAGTTATTATGTAGGATAGCCTTATGCTTGTCCCAGGCATTAGTTATTATGTAGGATAGCCTTATGCTTGTACCAGGCATTAGTTATTGTGTAGGATAGCCTTATGCTTGTCCCAGGTATTAGTTATTATGTAGGATAGCCTTATGTTTGTCCCAGGCATTAGTTATTATGTAGGATAGTCTTATGCTTGTCCCAGGCATTAGTTATTATGTAGGATAGCCTTATGCTTGTCCCAGGCATTAGTTATTATGTAAGATAGCCTTATGCTTGTCCCAGGCATTAGTTATTATGTAGGATAGCCTTATGCTTGTCCCAGGCATTAGTTGTTATGTAGGATAGCCTTATGCTTGTCCCAGACATTAGTTATTATGTAGGATAGCCTTATGCTTGTCCCAGGCATTAGTTATTATGTAGGATAGCCTTATGCTTGTCCCAGGCATTAGTTATTATGTAGGATAGCCTTATGCTTGTCCCAGGCATTAGTTGTTATGTAGGATAGCCTTATGCTTGTCCCAGACATTAGTTATTATGTAGGATAGCCTTATGCTTGTCCCAGGCATTAGTTATTATGTAGGATAGTCTTATGCTTGTCCAAGGCATTAGTTATTATGTAGGATAGCCTTATGCTTGTCCCAGGCATTAGTTATTATGTAGGATAGCCTTATGCTTGTCCCAGGCATTAGTTAGTATGTAGGATAGCCTAATGCTTGTCCCAGGCATTAGTTATTATGTAGGATAGTCTTATGCTTGTCCCAGGCATTAGTTATTATGTAGGATAGTCTTTTGCTTGTCCCAGGCATTAGTTATTATGTAAGATAGCCTTATGCTTGTCCCAGGCATTAGTTATTATGTAGGATAGCCTTATGCTTGTCCCAGGCATTAGTTATTATGTAGGATAGCCTTATGCGTGTCCCAGGCATTAGTTATTATGTAGGATAGCCTTATGCTTGTCCCAGGCATTAGTTATTATGTAGGATAGCCTTATGCTTGTCCCAGGCATTAGTTATTATGTAGGATAGCCTTATGCTTGTCCCAGGCATTAGTTATTATGTAGGATATCCTTATGCGTGTCCCAGGCATTAGTTATTATGTAGGATAGCCTTATGCTTGTCCCAGGTATTAGTTATTATGTAGGATAGCCTTATGCTTGTCCCATGCATTAGTTATTATGTAAGATAACCTTATGCTTGTCCCAGGCATTAGTTATTATGTCGGATAGCCTTATGCTTGTCCCAGGCATTAGTTATTATGTAGGATAGCCTTATGCTTATCCCAGGCATTAGTTAGTATGTAGGATAGCCTTATGCTTGTCCCAGGCATTAGTTATTATGTAGGATAGCCTTATGCTTGTCCCAGGCATTAGTTATTATGTAGGATAGCCTTATGCTTGTACCAGGCATTAGTTATTATGTAGGATAGCCTTATGCTTGTACCAGGCATTAGTTATTATGTAGGATAGCCTTATGCTTGTACCAGGCATTAGTTATTATGTAGGATAGCCTTATGCTTGTACCAGGCATTAGTTATTATGTAGGATAGCCTTATGCTTGTCCCAGGCATTAGTTATTATGTAGGATAGCCTTATGCTTGTACCAGGCATTAGTTATTGTGTAGGATAGCCTTATGGTTGTCCCAGGTATTAGTTATTATGTAGGATAGCCTTATGTTTGTCCCAGGCATTAGTTATTATGTAGGATAGTCTTATGCTTGTCCCAGGCATTAGTTATTATGTAGGATAGCCTTATTCTTGTCCCAGGCATTAGTTATTATGTAGGATAGCCTTATGCTTGTCCCAGGCATTAGTTATTGTGTAGGATAGCCTTATGCTTGTCCCAGGCATTAGTTATTATGAAGGATATCCTTAAGCTTGTCCCAGGCATTAGTTATTATATAGGATAGCCTTATGCTTATCGCAGGCATTAGTTATTATGTAGGATAGCCTTATGCTTGTCCCAGGCATTAGTTATTATGTAGGATAGCCTTATGCTTGTCCCCGGCATTAGTTAGTATGTAGGATAGCCTTATGCTTGTCCCAGGCATTAGTTATTATGTAGGATAGCCTTATGCTTGTCCCAGTCATTAGTTGTTATGTAGGATAGCCTTATGCTTGTCCCATGCATTAGTTATTATGTAGGATAGCCTTATGCTTGTCCCAGGTATTAGTTATTATGTAGGATAGCCTTATGCTTGTCCCAGGCATTAGTTATTATGTAAGATAGCCTTATGCTTGTCCCAGGCATTAGTTATTATGTAGGATATCCTTATGCTTGTCCCAGGCATTAGTTATTATGTAGGATAGCCTTATGCTTGTCCCATGCATTAGTTATTATGTAAGATAGCCTTATGCTTGTCCCAGGCATTAGTTATTATGTAGGATAGCCTTATGCTTGTCCCAGGCATTAGTTATTATGTAGGATAGCCTTATGCTTATCCCAGGCATTAGTTAGTATGTAGGATAGCCTTATGCTTGTCCCAGGCATTAGTTATTATGTAGGATAGCCTTATGCTTGTCCCAGGCATTAGCTATTATGTAGGATAGCCTTATACTTGTCTCAGGCATTAGTTATTATGTAGGATAGCCTTATGCTTGTCCCAGGCATTAGTTATAATGTAGGATAGCCTTATGCTTGTCCCAAGCATTAGTTATTATGTAGGATAGCCTTATGCTTGTCCCAGGCATTAGTTATTATGTAGGATAGCCTTATGCTTGTCCCAGGCATTAGTTATTATGTAGGATAGCCTTATGCTTGTCGCATGCATTAGTTATTATGTAGGATAGCCTTATGCTTGTCCCAGGCATTAGTTATTATGTAGGATAGCCTTATGCTTGTCCCAGGCATTAGTTATTATGTAGGATAGCCTTATGCTTATCCCAGGCATTAGTTATTATTTAGGATAGCCTTATGCTTGTTCCAGGCATTAGTTATTATGTAGGATAGCCTTATGCTTGTCCCAGGCATTAGTTAGTATGTAGGATAGCCTTATGCGTGTCCCAGGCATTAGCTAGTATGTAGGATAGCCTTATGCGTGTCCAAGGCATTAGTTATTATGTAGGATAGCCTTATGCTTGTCCCAGGCATTAGTTATTATGTAGGAGAGCCTTATCCTTATCCCAGGCATTAGTTATTATGTGAGATAGCCTTATGCTTGTCCCAGGCATTAGTTATTATGTAGGATAGCCTTATGCTTGTCCCAGGCATTAGTTATTATGTAGGATAGCCTTATGCTTGTCCCAGGCATTAGTTATTATGTAGGATAGCCTTATGCTTGTCCCAGGCATTAGTTATTATGTAGTATAGCCTTATGCTTGTCCCAGGCATTAGTTATTCTGTAGGATAGCCTTATGCTTGTCCCAGGCATTAGTTATTATGTAGGATAGCCTTATGCGTGTCCCAGGCATTAGTTATTATGTAGGATAGCCTTATGCTTGTCCCAGGCATTAGTTATTATGTAGGATAGCCTAATGCTTGTCCCATGCATTAGTTATTATGTAAGATAGCCTTATGCTTGTCCCAGGCATTAGTTATTATGTAGGATAGCCTTATGCTTGTCCCAGGCATTAGTTATTATGTAGGGTAGCCTTATGCTTATCCAAGGCATTAGTTAGTATGTAGGATAGCCTTATGCTTGTCCCAGGCATTAGTTATTATGTAGGATAGCCTTATGCTTGTCCCAGGCATTAGCTATTATGTAGGATAGCCTTATGCTTGTCTCAGGCATTCGTTATTATGTAGGATAGCCTTATGCTTGTCCCAGGCATTAATTATTATGTAGGATAGCATTATGCTTGTCCCAGGCATTAGTTATTATGTAGGATAGCCTTATGCTTGTCCCAGGCATTAGTTATTATGTAGGATAGCCTTATGCTTGTCCCAGGCATTAGTTATTATGTAGGATAGCCTTATGCTTGTCCCAGGCATTAGTTAGTATGTAGGATAGCCTTATGCTTGTCCCAGGCATTAGTTATTATGTAGGATAGCCTTATGCTTGTCCCAGGCATTAGTTATTATGTAGGATAGCCTTATGCTTGTCCCAGGCATTAGTTATTATGTAGGATAGCCTTATGCTTGTCCCATGCATTAGTTATTATGTAGGATAGCCTTATGCTTGTCCCAGGCATTAGTTATTATGTAGGATAGCCTTATGCTTGTCCCAGGCATTAGTTATTATGTAGGATAGCCTTATGCTTATCCAAGGCATTAGTTAGTATGTAGGATAGCCTTATGCTTGTCCCAGGCATTAGTTATTATGTAGGATAGCCTTATGCTTGTCCCAGGCATTAGCTATTATGTAGGATAGCCTTATGCTTGTCTCAGGCATTAGTTATTATGTAGGATAGCCTTATGCTTGTCCCAGGCATTAATTATTATGTAGGATAGCATTATGCTTGTCCCAGGCATTAGTTATTATGTAGGATAGCCTTATGCTTGTCCCAGGCATTAGTTATTATGTAGGATAGCCTTATGCTTGTCCCAGGCATTAGTTAGTATGTAGGATAGCCTTATGCTTCTCCCAGGCATTAGTTATTATGTAGGATAGCCTTATGCTTGTCCCAGGCATTAGTTATTATGTAGGATAGCCTTATGCTTGTCCCAGGCATTAGTTATTATGTAGGATAGCCTTATGCTTGTCCCATGCATTAGTTATTATGTAGGATAGCCTTATGCTTGTCCCATGCATTAGTTATTATGTAGGATAGCCTTATGCTTGTCCCAGGCATTAGTTATTATGTAGGATAGCCTTATGCTTGTCCCAGGCATTAGTTGTTATGTAGGATAGCCTTATGCTTGTCCCTTGCATTAGTTATTATGTAGGATAGCCTTATGCTTGTCCCAGGCATTAGTTATTATGTAGGGTAGCCTTATGCTTGTCCCAGGCATTAGTTATTATGTAGGATAGCCTTATGCTTGTCCCAGGCATTAGTTATTATGTAGGGTAGCCTTATGCTTGTTCCAGGCATTAGTTATTATGTAGGATAGCCTTATGCTTGTCCCAGGCATTAGTTATTATGTAGGATAGCCTTATGCTTGTCCCAGGCATTAGTTATTATGTAGGATAGCCTTATGCGTGTCCCAGGCATTAGTTATTATGTAGGATAGCCTTATTCTTGTCCCAGGCATTAGTTATTATGTAGGATAGCCTTATGCTTATCCCAGGCATTAGTTAGTATGTAGGATAGCCTTATGCTTGTCCCAGGCATTAGTTATTATGTAGGATAGCCTTATGCTTGTCCCAGGCATTAGCTATTATGTAGGATAGCCTTATACTTGTCTCAGGCATTAGTTATTATGTAGGATAGCCTTATGCTTGTCCCAGGCATTAGTTATAATGTAGGATAGCCTTATGCTTGTCCCAAGCATTAGTTATTATGTAGGATAGCCTTATGCTTGTCCCAGGCATTAGTTATTATGTAGGATAGCCTTATGCTTGTCCCAGGCATTAGTTATTATGTAGGATAGCCTTATGCTTGTCGCATGCATTAGTTATTATGTAGGATAGCCTTATGCTTGTCCCAGGCATTAGTTATTATGTAGGATAGCCTTATGCTTATCCAAGGCATTAGTTAGTATGTAGGATAGCCTTATGCTTGTCCCAGGCATTAGTTATTATGTAGGATAGCCTTATGCTTGTCCCAGGCATTAGCTATTATGTAGGATAGCCTTATGCTTGTCTCAGGCATTAGTTATTATGTAGGATAGCCTTATGCTTGTCCCAGGCATTAATTATTATGTAGGATAGCATTATGCTTGTCCCAGGCATTAGTTATTATGTAGGATAGCCTTATGCTTGTCCCAGGCATTAGTTATTATGTAGGATAGCCTTATGCTTGTCCCAGGCATTAGTTATTATGTAGGATAGCCTTATGCTTGTCCCAGGCATTAGTTAGTATGTAGGATAGCCTTATGCTTGTCCCAGGCATTAGTTATTATGTAGGATAGCCTTATGCTTGTCCCAAGCATTAGTTATTATGTAGGATAGCCTTATGCTTGTCTCAGGCATTAGTTATTATGTAGGATAGCCTTATGCTTGTCCCATGCATTAGTTATTATGTAGGATAGCCTTATGCTTGTCCCAGGCATTAGTTATTATGTAGGATAGCCTTATGCTTGTCCCAGGCATTAGTTATTATGTAGGATAGCCTTATGCTTGTCCCAGGCATTAGTTGTTATGTAGGATAGCCTTATGCTTGTCCCTTGCATTAGTTATTATGTAGGATAGCCTTATGCTTGTCCCAGGCATTAGTTATTATGTAGGATAGCCTTATGCTTGTCCCAGGCATTAGTTATTATGTAGGATAGCCTTATGCTTGTCCCAGGCATTAGTTATTATGTAGGGTAGCCTTATGCTTGTTCCAGGCATTAGTTATTATGTAGGATAGCCTTATGCTTGTCCCAGGCATTAGTTATTATGTAGGATAGCCTTATGGTTGTCCCAGGCATTAGTTATTATGTAGGATAGCCTTATGCTTGTCCCAGGCATTAGTTAATATGTAGGATAGCCTTATTCTTATCCAGGCATTAGTTATTATGTAGGAAAGCCTTATGCTTGTCCCAGGCATTAGTTATTATGTAGGATAGCCTTATGCTTGTCCTAGGCATTAGTTAGTATGTAGGATAGCCTTATGCGTGTCCCAGGCATTAGTTAGTATGTAGGATAGCCTTATGCGTGTCCCAAGCATTAGTTATTATGTAGGATAGCCTTATGCTTGTCCCAGGCATTAGTTATTATGTAGAATAGCCTTATGCGTGTCCCAGGCATTAGTTAGTATGTAGGATAGCCTTATGCTTGTCCCAGGCATTAGTTATTATGTAGGATAGCCTTATGCTTGTCCCAGGCATTAGTTAGTATGTAGGATAGCCTTATCCTTATCCCAGGCATTAGTTATTATGTAAGATAGCCTTATGCTTGTCCCAGGCATTAGTTATTATGTAGGATAGCCTTATGCTTGTCCCAGGCATTAGTTATTATGTAGGATAGCCTTATGCTTGTCCCAGGCATTAGTTAGTATGTAGGATAGCCTAATGCTTGTCCCAGGCATTAGTTATTATGTAGGATAGTCTTATGCTTGTCCCAGGCATTAGTTATTATGTAGGATAGCCTTTTGCTTGTCCCAGGCATTAGTTATTATGTAAGATAGCCTTATGCTTGTCCCAGGCATTAGTTATTATGTAGGATAGTCTTATGCTTGTCCCAGGCATTAGTTATTATGTAGGATAGCCTTTTGCTTGTCCCAGGCATTAGTTATTATGTAAGATAGCCTTATGCTTGTCCCAGGCATTAGTTATTATGTAGGAAAGCCTTATGCTTATCCAGGCATTAGTTATTATGTAGGAAAGCCTTATGCTTGTCCCAGGCATTAGTTATTATGTAGGATAGCCTTATGCTTGTCCTAGGCATTAGTTAGTATGTAGGATAGCCTTATGCGTGTCCCAGGCATTAGTTAGTATGTAGGATAGCCTTATGCGTGTCCCAAGCATTAGTTATTATGTAGGATAGCCTTATGCTTGTCCCAGGCATTAGTTATTATGTAGAATAGCCTTATGCGTGTCCCAGGCATTAGTTAGTATGTAGGATAGCCTTATGCTTGTCCCAGGCATTAGTTATTATGTAGGATAGCCTTATGCTTGTCCCAAGCATTAGTTAGTATGTAGGATAGCCTTATCCTTATCCCAGGCATTAGTTATTATGTAAGATAGCCTTATGCTTGTCCCAGGCATTAGTTATTATGTAGGATAGCCTTATGCTTGTCCCAGGCATTAGTTATTATGTAGGATAGCCTTATGCTTGTCCCAGGCATTAGTTAGTATGTAGGATAGCCTAATGCTTGTCCCAGGCATTAGTTATTATGTAGGATAGTCTTATGCTTGTCCCAGGCATTAGTTATTATGTAGGATAGCCTTTTGCTTGTCCCAGGCATTAGTTATTATGTAAGATAGCCTTATGCTTGTCCCAGGCATTAGTTATTATGTAGGATAGCCTTATGCTTGTCCCAGGCATTAGTTATTATGTAGGATAGCCTTATGCGTGTCCCAGGCATTAGTTATTATGTAGGATAGCCTTATGCTTGTCCCAGGCATTAGTTATTATGTAGGATAGCCTTATGCTTGTCCCAGGCATTAGTTATTATGTAGGATATCCTTATGCGTGTCCCAGGCATTAGTTATTATGTAGGATAGCCTTATGCTTGTCCCAGGTATTAGTTATTATGTAGGATAGCCTTATGCTTGTCCCATGCATTAGTTATTATGTAAGATAACCTTATGCTTGTCCCAGGAATTAGTTATTATGTCGGATAGCCTCATGCTTGTCCCAGGCATTAGTTATTATGTAGGATAGCCTTATGCTTATCCCAGGCATTAGTTAGTATGTAGGATAGCCTTATGCTTGTCCCAGGCATTAGTTATTATGTAGGATAGCCTTATGCTTGTCCCAAGCATTATTTATTATGTAGGATAGCCTTATGCTTGTCCCAGGCATTAGTTATTATGTAGGATAGCCTTATGCTTGTCCCAGGCATTAGTTATTATGTAGGATAGCCTTATGCTTGTCCCAGGCATTAGTTATTATGTAGGATAGCCTTATGCTTGTCCCAGGCATTTGTTATTATGTCGGATAGCCTTATGCTTTTCCCAGGCATTAGTTAGTATGTAGGATAGCCTTATGTTTGTCCCAGGCATTAGTTATTATGTAGGATAGTCTTATGCTTGTCCCAGGCATTAGTTATTATGTAGGATAGCCTTATGCTTGTCCCAGGCATTAGTTATTATGTAAGATAGCCTTATGCTTGTCCCAGGCATTAGTTATTATGTAGGATAGCCTTATGCTTGTCCCAGGCATTAGTTGTTATGTAGGATAGCCTTATGCTTGTCCCAGACATTAGTTATTATGTAGGATAGCCTTATGCTTGTCCCAGGCATTAGTTATTATGTAGGATAGCCTTATGCTTGTCCCAGGCATTAGTTATTATGTAGGATAGCCTTATGCTTGTCCCAGGCATTAGTTGTTATGTAGGATAGCCTTATGCTTGTCCCAGACATTAGTTATTATGTAGGATAGCCTTATGCTTGTCCCAGGCATTAGTTATTATGTAAGATAGCCTTATGCTTGTCCCAGGCATTAGTTATTATGTAGGATAGCCTTATGCTTGTCCCAGGCATTAGTTGTTATGTAGGATAGCCTTATGCTTGTCCCAGACATTAGTTATTATGTAGGATAGCCTTATGCTTGTCCCAGGCATTAGTTATTATGTAGGATAGCCTTATGCTTGTCCCAGGCATTAGTTATTATGTAGGATAGCCTTATGCTTGTCCCAGGCATTAGTTGTTATGTAGGATAGCCTTATGCTTGTCCCAGACATTAGTTATTATGTAGGATAGCCTTATGCTTGTCCCAGGCATTAGTTATTATGTAGGATAGTCTTATGCTTGTCCCAGGCATTAGTTATTATGTAGGATAGCCTTATGCTTGTCCCAGGCATTAGTTATTATGTAGGATAGCCTTATGCTTGTCCCAGGCATTAGTTAGTATGTAGGATAGCCTAATGCTTGTCCCAGGCATTAGTTATTATGTAGGATAGTCTTATGCTTGTCCCAGGCATTAGTTATTATGTAGGATAGTCTTTTGCTTGTCCCAGGCATTAGTTATTATGTAAGATAGCCTTATGCTTGTCCCAGGCATTAGTTATTATGTAGGATAGCCTTATGCTTGTCCCAGGCATTAGTTATTATGTAGGATAGCCTTATGGGTGTCCCAGGCATTAGTTATTATGTAGGATAGCCTTATGCTTGTCCCAGGCATTAGTTATTATGTAGGATAGCCTTATGCTTGTCCCAGGCATTAGTTATTATGTAGGATAGCCTTATGCTTGTCCCAGGCATTAGTTATTATGTAGGATATCCTTATGCGTGTCCCAGGCATTAGTTATTATGTAGGATAGCCTTATGCTTGTCCCAGGTATTAGTTATTATGTAGGATAGCCTTATGCTTGTCCCATGCATTAGTTATTATGTAGGATAGCCTTATGCTTGTCCCAGGCATTAGTTATTATGTCGGATAGCCTTATGCTTGTCCCAGGCATTAGTTATTATGTAGGATAGCCTTATGCTTATCCCAGGCATTAGTTAGTATGTAGGATAGCCTTATGCTTGTCCCAGGCATTATTTATTATGTAGGATAGCCTTATGCTTGTCCCAGGCATTAGTTATTATGTAGGATAGCCTTATGCTTGTCCCAGGCATTAGTTATTATGTAGGATAGCCTTATGCTTGTCCCAGGCATTAGTTATTATGTAGGATAGCCTTATGCTTGTCCCAGGCATTAGTTATTATGTAGGATAGCCTTATGCTTGTCCCAGGCATTAGTTATTACGTAGGATAGCCTTATGCTTGTCCCAGGCATTTGTTATTATGTAGGATAGCCTTATGCTTTTCCCAGGCATTAGTTAGTATGTAGGATAGCCTTATGCTTGTCCCAGGCATTAGTTGTTATGTAGGATAGCCTTATGCTTGTCCCAGGCATTAGTTATTATGTAGGATAGACTTATGCTTGTCCCAGGCATTAGTTATTATGTAGGATAGCCTTATGCTTGTCCCATGCATTAGTTATTATGTAGGATAACCTTATGCTTGTCCCAGGCATTAGTTATTATGTAGGATAGCCTTATGCTTGTCCCAGGCATTAGTTATTATGTAGGATAGCCTTATGCTTGTACCAGGCATTAGTTATTATGTAGGATAGCCTTATGCTTGTCCCAGGCATTAGTTATTATGTAGGATAGCCTTATGCTTGTACCAGGCATTAGTTATTGTGTAGGATAGCCTTATGCTTGTCCCAGGTATTAGTTATTATGCAGGATAGCCTTATGTTTGTCCCAGGCATTAGTTATTATGTAGGATAGCCTTATGCTTGTCCCAGGCATTAGTTATTATGTAGGATAGCCTTATGCTTGTCCCAGGCATTAGTTATTATGTAAAATAGCCTTATGCTTCTCCCAGGCATTAGTTATTATGTAGGATAGCCTTATGCTTGTCCCAGGCATTAGTTGTTATGTAGGATAGCCTTATGCTTGTCCCAGACATTAGTTATTATGTAGGATAGCCTTATGCTTGTCCCAGGCATTAGTTATTATGTAGGATAGCCTTATGCTTGTCCCAGGCATTAGTTATTATGTAGGATAGCCTTATGCTTGTCCCAGGCATTAGTTATTATGTAGGATAGTCTTATGCTTGTCCCAGGCATTAGTTATTATGTAGGATAGCCTTATGCTTGTCCCAGGCATTAGTTATTATGTAGGATAGCCTTATGCTTGTCCCAGGCATTAGTTGTTATGTAGGATAGCCTTATGCTTGTCCCAGACATTAGTTATTATGTAGGATAGCCTTATGCTTGTTCCAGGCATTAGTTATTATGTAGGATAGCCTTATGCTTGTCCCAGGCATTAGTTATTATGTAGGATAGCCTTATGCTTGCCCCAGGCATTAGTTATTATGTAGGATAGCCTTATGCTTGTCCCAGGCATTAGTTATTATGTAGGATAGCCTTATGCTTATCCAGGCATTAGTTATTATGTAGGAAAGCCTTATGCTTGTCCCAGGCATTAGTTATTATGTAGGATAGCCTTATGCTTGTCCCAGGCATTAGTTAGTATGTAGGATAGCCTTATGCGTGTCCCAGGCATTAGTTAGTATGTAGGATAGCCTTATGCGTGTCCCAAGCATTAGTTATTATGTAGGATAGCCTTATGCTTGTCCCAGGCATTAGTTATTATGTAGAATAGCCTTATGCGTGTCCCAGGCATTAGTTAGTATGTAGGATAGCCTTATGCTTGTCCCAGGCATTAGTTATTATGTAGGATAGCCTTATGCTTGTCCCAAGCATTAGTTAGTATGTAGGATAGCCTTATCCTTATCCCAGGCATTAGTTATTATGTAAGATAGCCTTATGCTTGTCCCAGGCATTAGTTATTATGTAGGATAGCCTTATGCTTGTCCCAGGCATTAGTTATTATGTAGGATAGCCTTATGCTTGTCCCAGGCATTAGTTAGTATATAGGATAGCCTAATGCTTGTCCCAGGCATTAGTTATTATGTAGGATAGTCTTATGCTTGTCCCAGGCATTAGTTATTATGTAGGATAGCCTTTTGCTTGTCCCAGGCATTAGTTATTATGTAAGATAGCCTTATGCTTGTCCCAGGCATTAGTTATTATGTAGGATAGCCTTATGCTTGTCCCAGGCATTAGTTATTATGTAGGATAGCCTTATGCGTGTCCCAGGCATTAGTTATTATGTAGGATAGCCTTATGCTTGTCCCAGGCATTAGTTATTATGTAGGATAGCCTTATGCTTGTACCAGGCATTAGTTATTATGTAGGATAGCCTTATGCTTGTCCCAGGCATTAGTTATTATGTAGGATATCCTTATGCGTGTCCCAGGCATTAGTTATTATGTAGGATAGCCTTATGCTTGTCCCAGGTATTAGTTATTATGTAGGATAGCCTTATGCTTGTCCCATGCATTAGTTATTATGTAAGATAGCCTTATGCTTGTCCCAGGCATTAGTTATTATGTAGGATAGCCTTATGCTTGTCCCAGGCATTAGTTATTATGTAGGATAGCCTTATGCGTGTCCCAGGCATTAGTTATTATGTAGGATAGCCTTATGCTTGTCCCAGGCATTAGTTATTATGTAGGATAGCCTTATGCTTGTACCAGGCATTAGTTATTATGTAGGATAGCCTTATGCTTGTCCCAGGCATTAGTTATTATGTAGGATATCCTTATGCGTGTCCCAGGCATTAGTTATTATGTAGGATAGCCTTATGCTTGTCCCAGGCATTAGTTATTATGTCGGATAGCCTTATGCTTGTCCCAGGCATTAGTTATTATGTAGGATAGCCTTATGCTTATCCCAGGCATTAGTTAGTATGTAGGATAGCCTTATGCTTGTCCCAGGCATTAGTTATTATGTAGGATAGCCTTATGCTTGTCCCAAGCATTATTTATTATGTAGGATAGCCTTATGCTTGTCCCAGGCATTAGTTATTATGTAGGATAGCCTTATGCTTGTCCCAGGCATTAGTTATTATGTAGGATAGCCTTATGCTTGTCCCAGGCATTTGTTATTATGTAGGATAGCCTTATGCTTTTCCCAGGCATTAGTTAGTATGTAGGATAGCCTTATGCTTGTCCCAGGCATTAGTTGTTATGTAGGATAGCCTTATGCTTGTCCCAGGCATTAGTTATTATGTAGGATAGACTTATGCTTGTCCCAGGCATTAGTTATTATGTAGGATAGCCTTATGCTTGTCCCAGGCATTAGTTATTATGTATGATAACCTTATGCTTGTCCCAGGCATTAGTTATTATGTAGGATAGCCTTATGCTTGTCCCAGGCATGTTATTATGTAGGATAGCCTTATGCTTGTACCAGGCATTAGTTATTATGTAGGATAGCCTTATGCTTGTCCCAGGCATTAGTTATTATGTAGGATAGCCTTATGCTTGTACCAGGCATTAGTTATTGTGTAGGATAGCCTTATGCTTGTCCCAGGTATTAGTTATTATGTAGGATAGCCTTATGTTTGTCCCAGGCATTAGTTATTATGTAGGATAGTCTTATGCTTGTCCCAGGCATTAGTTATTATGTAGGATAGCCTTATGCTTGTCCCAGGCATTAGTTATTATGTAAGATAGCCTTATGCTTGTCCCAGGCATTAGTTATTATGTAGGATAGCCTTATGCTTGTCCCAGGCATTAGTTATTATGTAGGATAGCCTTATGCTTGTCCCAGGCATTAGTTATTATGTAGGATAGCCTTATGCTTGTCCCAGGCATTAGTTATTATGTAGGATAGCCTTATGCTTGTCCCAGGCATTAGTTATTATGTAGGATAGCCTTATGCTTGTCCCAGGCATTAGTTGTTATGTAGGATAGCCTTATGCTTGTCCCAGACATTAGTTATTATGTAGGATAGCCTTATGCTTGTCCCAGGCATTAGTTATTATGTAGGATAGTCTTATGCTTGTCCCAGGCATTAGTTATTATGTAGGATAGCCTTATGCTTGTCCCAGGCATTAGTTATTATGTAGGATAGCCTTATGCTTGTCCCAGGCATTAGTTAGTATGTAGGATAGCCTAATGCTTGTCCCAGGCATTAGTTATTATGTAGGATAGTCTTATGCTTGTCCCAGGCATTAGTTATTATGTAGGATAGCCTTTTGCTTGTCCCAGGCATTAGTTATTATGTAAGATAGCCTTATGCTTGTCCCAGGCATTAGTTATTATGTAGGATAGCCTTATGCTTGTCCCAGGCATTAGTTATTATGTAGGATAGCCTTATGCGTGTCCCAGGCATTAGTTATTATGTAGGATAGCCTTATGCTTGTCCCAGGCATTAGTTATTATGTAGGATAGCCTTATGCTTGTCCCAGGCATTAGTTATTATGTAGGATAGCCTTATGCTTGTCCCAGGCATTAGTTATTATGTAGGATATCCTTATGCGTGTCCCAGGCATTAGTTATTATGTAGGATAGCCTTATGCTTGTCCCAGGTATTAGTTATTATGTAGGATAGCCTTATGCTTGTCCCATGCATTAGTTATTATGTAAGATAACCTTATGCTTGTCCCAGGCATTAGTTATTATGTCGGATAGCCTTATGCTTGTCCCAGGCATTAGTTATTATGTAGGATAGCCTTATGCTTATCCCAGGCATTAGTTAGTATGTAGGATAGCCTTATGCTTGTCCCAGGCATTAGTTATTATGTAGGATAGCCTTATGCTTGTCCCAGGCATTAGTTATTATGTAGGATAGCCTTATGCTTGTCCCAGGCATTAGTTATTATGTAGGATAGCCTTATGCTTGTCCCAGGCATTAGTTATTATGTAGGATAGCCTTATGCTTATCCCAGGCATTAGTTAGTATGTAGGATAGCCTTATGCTTGTCCCAGGCATTAGTTATTATGTAGGATAGCCTTATGCTTGTCCCAGGCATTAGTTATTATGTAGGATAGCCTTATGCTTGTCCCAGGCATTAGTTATTATGTAGGATAGCGTTATGCGTGTCCCAGGCATTAGTTATTATGTAGGATAGCCTTATGCTTGTCCCAGGCATTAGTTATTATGTAGGATAGCCTTATGCTTGTCCCAGGCATTAGTTATTATGTAGGATATCCTTATGCGTGTCCCAGGCATTAGTTATTATGTAGGATAGCCTTATGCTTGTCCCAGGAATTAGTTATTATGTCGGATAGCCTTATGCTTGTCCCAGGCATTAGTTATTATGTAGGATAGCCTTATGCTTATCCCAGGCATTAGTTAGTATGTAGGATAGCCTTATGCTTGTCCCAGGCATTAGTTATTATGTAGGATAGCCTTATGCTTGTCCCAAGCATTATTTATTATGTAGGATAGCCTTATGCTTGTCCCAGGCATTAGTTATAATGTAGGATAGCCTTATGCTTGTCCCAGGCATTAGTTATTATGTAGGATAGCCTTATGCTTGTCCCAGGCATTAGTTATTATGTAGGATAGCCTTATGCTTGTCCCAGGCATTTGTTATTATGTAGGATAGCCTTATGCTTTTCCCAGGCATTAGTTAGTATGTAGGATAGCCTTATGTTTGTCCCAGGCATTAGTTATTATGTAGGATAGTCTTATGCTTGTCCCAGGCATTAGTTATTATGTAGGATAGCCTTATGCTTGTCCCAGGCATTAGTTATTATGTAAGATAGCCTTATGCTTGTCCCAGGCATTAGTTATTATGTAGGATAGCCTTATGCTTGTCCCAGGCATTAGTTGTTATGTAGGATAGCCTTATGCTTGTCCCAGACATTAGTTATTATGTAGGATAGCCTTATGCTTGTCCCAGGCATTAGTTGTTATGTAGGATAGCCTTATGCTTGTCCCAGACATTAGTTATTATGTAGGATAGCCTTATGCTTGTCCCAGGCATTAGTTATTATGTAGGATAGCCTTATGCTTGTCCCAGGCATTAGTTATTATGTAGGATAGCCTTATGCTTGTCCCAGGCATTAGTTGTTATGTAGGATAGCCTTATGCTTGTCCCAGACATTAGTTATTATGTAGGATAGCCTTATGCTTGTCCCAGGCATTAGTTATTATGTAGGATAGTCTTATGCTTGTCCCAGGCATTAGTTATTATGTAGGATAGCCTTATGCTTGTCCCAGGCATTAGTTATTATGTAGGATAGCCTTATGCTTGTCCCAGGCATTAGTTAGTATGTAGGATAGCCTAATGCTTGTCCCAGGCATTAGTTATTATGTAGGATAGTCTTATGCTTGTCCCAGGCATTAGTTATTATGTAGGATAGCCTTTTGCTTGTCCCAGGCATTAGTTATTATGTAAGATAGCCTTATGCTTGTCCCAGGCATTAGTTATTATGTAGGATAGCCTTATGCTTGTCCCAGGCATTAGTTATTATGTAGGATAGCCTTATGCGTGTCCCAGGCATTAGTTATTATGTAGGATAGCCTTATGCTTGTCCCAGGCATTAGTTATTATGTAGGATAGCCTTATGCTTGTCCCAGGCATTAGTTATTATGTAGGATAGCCTTATGCTTGTCCCAGGCATTAGTTATTATGTAGGATATCCTTATGCGTGTCCCAGGCATTAGTTATTATGTAGGATAGCCTTATGCTTGTCCCAGGTATTAGTTATTATGTAGGATAGCCTTATGCTTGTCCCATGCATTAGTTATTATGTAAGATAACCTTATGCTTGTCCCAGGCATTAGTTATTATGTCGGATAGCCTTATGCTTGTCCCAGGCATTAGTTATTATGTAGGATAGCCTTATGCTTATCCCAGGCATTAGTTAGTATGTAGGATAGCCTTATGCTTGTCCCAGGCATTATTTATTATGTAGGATAGCCTTATGCTTGTCCCAGGCATTAGTTATTATGTAGGATAGCCTTATGCTTGTCCCAGGCATTAGTTATTATGTAGGATAGCCTTATGCTTGTCCCAGGCATTAGTTATTATGTAGGATAGCCTTATGCTTGTCCCAGGCATTAGTTATTATGTAGGATAGCCTTATGCTTGTCCCAGGCATTAGTTATTATGTAGGATAGCCTTATGCTTGTCCCAGGCATTAGTTAGTATGTAGGATAGCCTAATGCTTGTCCCAGGCATTAGTTATTATGTAGGATAGTCTTATGCTTGTCCCAGGCATTAGTTATTATGTAGGATAGTCTTTTGCTTGTCCCAGGCATTAGTTATTATGTAAGATAGCCTTATGCTTGTCCCAGGCATTAGTTATTATGTAGGATAGCCTTATGCTTGTCCCAGGCATTAGTTATTATGTAGGATAGCCTTATGCGTGTCCCAGGCATTAGTTATTATGTAGGATAGCCTTATGCTTGTCCCAGGCATTAGTTATTATGTAGGATAGCCTTATGCTTGTCCCAGGCATTAGTTATTATGTAGGATAGCCTTATGCTTGTCCCAGGCATTAGTTATTATGTAGGATATCCTTATGCGTGTCCCAGGCATTAGTTATTATGTAGGATAGCCTTATGCTTGTCCCAGGTATTAGTTATTATGTAGGATAGCCTTATGCTTGTCCCATGCATTAGTTATTATGTAAGATAACCTTATGCTTGTCCCAGGCATTAGTTATTATGTCGGATAGCCTTATGCTTGTCCCAGGCATTAGTTATTATGTAGGATAGCCTTATGCTTATCCCAGGCATTAGTTAGTATGTAGGATAGCCTTATGCTTGTCCCAGGCATTAGTTATTATGTAGGATAGCCTTATGCTTGTCCCAGGCATTAGTTATTATGTAGGATAGCCTTATGCTTGTCCCAGGCATTAGTTATTATGTAGGATAGCCTTATGCTTGTCCCAGGCATTAGTTATTATGTAGGATAGCCTTATGCTTGTCCCAGGCATTAGTTATTATGTAGGATAGCCTTATGCTTGTCCCAGGCATTAGTTATTATGTAGGATAGCCTTATGCTTGTCCCAGGCATTTGTTATTATGTAGGATAGCCTTATGCTTTTCCCAGGCATTAGTTAGTATGTAGGATAGCCTTATGCTTGTCCCAGGCATTAGTTGTTATGTAGGATAGCCTTATGCTTGTCCCAGGCATTAGTTAGTATGTAGGATAGCCTTATGCTTGTCCCAGGCATTAGTTATTATGTAGGATAGACTTATGCTTGTCCCAGGCATTAGTTATTATGTAGGATAGCCTTATGCTTGTCCCATGCATTAGTTATTATGTAGGATAACCTTATGCTTGTCCCAGGCATTAGTTATTATGTAGGATAGCCTTATGCTTGTCCCAGGCATTAGTTATTATGTAGGATAGCCTTATGCTTGTACCAGGCATTAGTTATTATGTAGGATAGCCTTATGCTTGTCCCAGGCATTAGTTATTATGTAGGATAGCCTTATGCTTGTACCAGGCATTAGTTATTGTGTAGGATAGCCTTATGCTTGTCCCAGGTATTAGTTATTATGCAGGATAGCCTTATGTTTGTCCCAGGCATTAGTTATTATGTAGGATAGCCTTATGCTTGTCCCGGGCATTAGTTATTATGTAGGATAGCCTTATGCTTGTCCCAGGCATTAGTTATTATGTAAAATAGCCTTATGCTTGTCCCAGGCATTAGTTATTATGTAGGATAGCCTTATGCTTGTCCCAGGCATTAGTTGTTATGTAGGATAGCCTTATGCTTGTCCCAGACATTAGTTATTATGTAGGATAGCCTTATGCTTGTCCCAGGCATTAGTTATTATGTAGGATAGCCTTATGCTTGTCCCAGGCATTAGTTGTTATGTAGGATAGCCTTATGCTTGTCCCAGGCATTAGTTATTATGTAGGATAGACTTATGCTTGTCCCAGGCATTAGTTATTATGTAGGATAGCCTTATGCTTGTCCCATGCATTAGTTATTATGTAGGATAACCTTATGCTTGTCCCAGGCATTAGTTATTATGTAGGATAGCCTTATGCTTGTCCCAGGCATTAGTTATTATGTAGGATAGCCTTATGCTTGTACCAGGCATTAGTTATTATGTAGGATAGCCTTATGCTTGTCCCAGGCATTAGTTATTATGTAGGATAGCCATATGCTTGTACCAGGCATTAGTTATTGTGTAGGATAGCCTTATGCTTGTCCCAGGTATTAGTTATTATGCAGGATAGCCTTATGTTTGTCCCAGGCATTAGTTATTATGTAGGATAGCCTTATGCTTGTCCCAGGCATTAGTTATTATGTAGGATAGCCTTATGCTTGTCCCAGGCATTAGTTATTATGTAAAATAGCCTTATGCTTCTCCCAGGCATTAGTTATTATGTAGGATAGCCTTATGCTTGTCCCAGGCATTAGTTGTTATGTAGGATAGCCTTATGCTTGTCCCAGACATTAGTTATTATGTAGGATAGCCTTATGCTTGTCCCAGGCATTAGTTATTATGTAGGATAGCCTTATGCTTGTCCCAGGCATTAGTTATTATGTAGGATAGCCTTATGCTTGTCCCAGGCATTAGTTATTATGTAGGATAGTCTTATGCTTGTCCCAGGCATTAGTTATTATGTAGGATAGCCTTATGCTTGTCCCAGGCATTAGTTATTATGTAGGATAGCCTTATGCTTGTCCCAGGCATTAGTTGTTATGTAGGATAGCCTTATGCTTGTCCCAGACATTAGTTATTATGTAGGATAGCCTTATGCTTGTTCCCAGGCATTAGTTATTATGTAGGATAGCCTTATGCTTGTCCCAGGCATTAGTTATTATGTAGGATAGCCTTATGCTTGTCCCAGGCATTAGTTATTATGTAGGATAGCCTTATGCTTGTCCCAGGCATTAGTTATTATGTAGGATAGCCTTATGCTTATCCAGGCATTAGTTATTATGTAGGAAAGCCTTATGCTTGTCCCAGGCATTAGTTATTATGTAGGATAGCCTTATGCTTGTCCCAGGCATTAGTTAGTATGTAGGATAGCCTTATGCGTGTCCCAGGCATTAGTTAGTATGTAGGATAGCCTTATGCGTGTCCCAAGCATTAGTTATTATGTAGGATAGCCTTATGCTTGTCCCAGGCATTAGTTATTATGTAGAATAGCCTTATGCGTGTCCCAGGCATTAGTTAGTATGTAGGATAGCCTTATGCTTGTCCCAGGCATTAGTTATTATGTAGGATAGCCTTATGCTTGTCCCAAGCATTAGTTGGTATGTAGGATAGCCTTATCCTTATCCCAGGCATTAGTTATTATGTAAGATAGCCTTATGCTTGTCCCAGGCATTAGTTATTATGTAGGATAGCCTTATGCTTGTCCCAGGCATTAGTTATTATGTAGGATAGCCTTATGCTTGTCCCAGGCATTAGTTAGTATATAGGATAGCCTAATGCTTGTCCCAGGCATTAGTTATTATGTAGGATAGCCTTATGCTTGTCCCAGGCATTAGTTATTATGTAGGATAGCCTTTTGCTTGTCCCAGGCATTAGTTATTATGTAAGATAGCCTTATGCTTGTCCCAGGCATTAGTTATTATGTAGGATAGCCTTATGCTTGTCCCAGGCATTAGTTATTATGTAGGATAGCCTTATGCGTGTCCCAGGCATTAGTTATTATGTAGGATAGCCTTATGCTTGTCCCAGGCATTAGTTATTATGTAGGATAGCCTTATGCTTGTACCAGGCATTAGTTATTATGTAGGATAGCCTTATGCTTGTCCCAGGCATTAGTTATTATGTAGGATATCCTTATGCGTGTCCCAGGCATTAGTTATTATGTAGGATAGCCTTATGCTTGTCCCAGGTATTAGTTATTATGTAGGATAGCCTTATGCTTGTCCCATGCATTAGTTATTATGTAAGATAACCTTATGCTTGTCCCAGGCATTAGTTATTATGTCGGATAGCCTTATGCTTGTCCCAGGCATTAGTTATTATGTAGGATAGCCTTATGCTTATCCCAGGCATTAGTTAGTATGTAGGATAGCCTTATGCTTGTCCCAGGCATTAGTTATTATGTAGGATAGCCTTATGCTTGTCCCAAGCATTATTTATTATGTAGGATAGCCTTATGCTTGTCCCAGGCATTAGTTATTATGTAGGATAGCCTTATGCTTGTCCCAGGCATTAGTTATTATGTAGGATAGCCTTATGCTTGTCCCAGGCATTTGTTATTATGTAGGATAGCCTTATGCTTTTCCCAGGCATTAGTTAGTATGTAGGATAGCCTTATGCTTGTCCCAGGCATTAGTTGTTATGTAGGATAGCCTTATGCTTGTCCCAGGCATTAGTTATTATGTAGGATAGACTTATGCTTGTCCCAGGCATTAGTTATTATGTAGGATAGCCTTATGCTTGTCCCATGCATTAGTTATTATGTATGATAACCTTATGCTTGTCCCAGGCATTAGTTATTATGTAGGATAGCCTTATGCTTGTCCCAGGCATTAGTTATTATGTAGGATAGCCTTATGCTTGTACCAGGCATTAGTTATTATGTAGGATAGCCTTATGCTTGTCCCAGGCATTAGTTATTATGTAGGATAGCCTTATGCTTGTACCAGGCATTAGTTATTGTGTAGGATAGCCTTATGCTTGTCCCAGGTATTAGTTATTATGTAGGATAGCCTTATGTTTGTCCCAGGCATTAGTTATTATGTAGGATAGTCTTATGCTTGTCCCAGGCATTAGTTATTATGTAGGATAGCCTTATGCTTGTCCCAGGCATTAGTTATTATGTAAGATAGCCTTATGCTTGTCCCAGGCATTAGTTATTATGTAGGATAGCCTTTTGCTTGTCCCAGGCATTAGTTGTTATGTAGGATAGCCTTATGCTTGTCCCAGACATTAGTTATTATGTAGGATAGCCTTATGCTTGTCCCAGGCATTAGTTATTATGTAGGATAGCCTTATGCTTGTCCCAGGCATTAGTTATTATGTAGGATAGCCTTATGCTTGTCCCAGGCATTAGTTGTTATGTAGGATAGCCTTATGCTTGTCCCAGACATTAGTTATTATGTAGGATAGCCTTATGCTTGTCCCAGGCATTAGTTATTATGTAGGATAGTCTTATGCTTGTCCAAGGCATTAGTTATTATGTAGGATAGCCTTATGCTTGTCCCAGGCATTAGTTATTATGTAGGATAGCCTTATGCTTGTCCCAGGCATTAGTTAGTATGTAGGATAGCCTAATGCTTGTCCCAGGCATTAGTTATTATGTAGGATAGTCTTATTTTTGTCCCAGGCATTAGTTATTATGTAGGATAGTCTTTTGCTTGTCCCAGGCATTAGTTATTATGTAAGATAGCCTTATGCTTGTCCCAGGCATTAGTTATTATGTAGGATAGCCTTATGCTTGTCCCAGGCATTAGTTATTATGTAGGATAGCCTTATGCGTGTCCCAGGCATTAGTTATTATGTAGGATAGCCTTATGCTTGTCCCAGGCATTAGTTATTATGTAGGATAGCCTTATGCTTGTCCCAGGCATTAGTTATTATGTAGGATAGCCTTATGCTTGTCCCAGGCATTAGTTATTATGTAGGATATCCTTATGCGTGTCCCAGGCATTAGTTATTATGTAGGATAGCCTTATGCTTGTCCCAGGTATTAGTTATTATGTAGGATAGCCTTATGCTTGTCCCATGCATTAGTTATTATGTAAGATAACCTTATGCTTGTCCCAGGCATTAGTTATTATGTCGGATAGCCTTATGCTTGTCCCAGGCATTAGTTATTATGTAGGATAGCCTTATGCTTATCCCAGGCATTAGTTAGTATGTAGGATAGCCTTATGCTTGTCCCAGGCATTAGTTATTATGTAGGATAGCCTTATGCTTGTCCCAGGCATTAGTTATTATGTAGGATAGCCTTATGCTTGTCCCAGGCATTAGTTATTATGTAGGATAGCCTTATGCTTGTCCCAGGCATTAGTTATTATGTAGGATAGCCTTATGCTTGTCCCAGGCATTAGTTATTATGTAGGATAGCCTTATGCTTGTCCCAGGCATTAGTTATTACGTAGGATAGCCTTATGCTTGTCCCAGGCATTTGTTATTATGTAGGATAGCCTTATGCTTTTCCCAGGCATTAGTTAGTATGTAGGATAGCCTTATGCTTGTCCCAGGCATTAGTTGTTATGTAGGATAGCCTTATGCTTGTCCCAGGCATTAGTTAGTATGTAGGATAGCCTTATGCTTGTCCCAGGCATTAGTTATTATGTAGGATAGACTTATGCTTGTCCCAGGCATTAGTTATTATGTAGGATAGCCTTATGCTTGTCCCATGCATTAGTTATTATGTAGGATAACCTTATGCTTGTCCCAGGCATTAGTTATTATGTAGGATAGCCTTATGCTTGTCCCAGGCATTAGTTATTATGTAGGATAGCCTTATGCTTGTCCCAGGCATTAGTTATTATGTAGGATAGCCTTATGCTTGTCCCAGGCATTAGTTATTATGTAGGATAGCCTTATGCTTGTACCAGGCATTAGTTATTGTGTAGGATAGCCTTATGCTTGTCCCAGGTATTAGTTATTATGCAGGATAGCCTTATGTTTGTCCCAGGCATTAGTTATTATGTAGGATAGCCTTATGCTTGTCCCAGGCATTAGTTATTATGTAGGATAGCCTTATGCTTGTCCCTGGCATTAGTTATTATGTAAAATAGCCTTATGCTTGTCCCAGGCATTAGTTATTATGTAGGATAGCCTTATGCTTGTCCCAGGCATTAGTTGTTATGTAGGATAGCCTTATGCTTGTCCCAGACATTAGTTATTATGTAGGATAGCCTTATGCTTGTCCCAGGCATTAGTTATTATGTAGGATAGCCTTATGCTTGTCCCAGGCATTAGTTATTATGTAGGATAGCCTTATGCTTGTCCCAGGCATTAGTTATTATGTAGGATAGTCTTATGCTTGTCCCAGGCATTAGTTATTATGTAGGATAGCCTTATGCTTGTCCCAGGCATTAGTTATTATGTAGAATAGCCTTATGCTTGTCCCAGGCATTAGTTGTTATGTAGGATAGCCTTATGCTTGTCCCAGACATTAGTTATTATATAGGATAGCCTTATGCTTGTCCCAGACATTAGTTATTATGTAGGATAGCCTTATGCTTGTCCCATGCATTTTTAAAGTCCCCCACAGTGTTTGTCATTACTACCTCTTGAGGAAGTTTATTCCATAAATCAATCACTCTTTCTGTAAAGAAGCTTCCTCAAATTACTCCTGAATCTACCACCCTTTAGCTTGAGCTCATGACCCCTTGTTCTTGAATTTTCCATTTTATGTAAAATACTTACAGCCTCAGTTTTACTAATCCCTTTAATGTACTTGAAAGTTGCTATCATATCACCTCTTTCCCTTCTCTCCTCTAAGCTTTACATATTCAGGTCATTGAGCCTCTCCTGGTAAGTTTTATTTTTTAGACCATGTACCATTTTGGTAGCCCTCCTTTGCACAGATTCAAGTTTGTTAATATCCTTCTGAAGATATGGCCTCCAGAACTGCACACAATACTCAAGATGAGGCCTAACTAATGATCTGTAAAGTGGAATAAGAACCTTACTATTTCTGCTGAAAATACCTCTACCAATACATCCAAGCATTCTGCTGGCCTTACTCGCTGCAGTACTACATTGTTTAAATCATAAGAAATAATAGTTGTTAGTGAAAAGGAACAAGACAGGATGTTAGTGCATGGCTGCTTCTGAGTATACCGAGGTATGCTTTTCAACAAAGGATACCAATAGACTAAGGCAAATTTGATAGCAGAAGAAAATGTAAAAGCCTCTTAAAATTACTTACTTCATCAGAAACTTGAAAGTTTAGTGTTTAATATTTAACTTTCAACTATTGACTGCGCCCAAGCGTTGTTAAAAGCGTAATCTCGTCCATAATGGGCTGCAGAATCAATGCCCCACACTTTGTCATGCTATGGGAGCAGTAACTCCTTATGACCACTTGATGGTGCTCATTCCCCAATATCAGCCTTCCTAACACCACCTCTAAATATATAGTCACAAATTGCTGTACAATAAATCTTCTGAAGCAAGAGGCTAATTTTTATTGCTATCTTTTGTGTCAGCATTAACTGTTCTAACATTGGTATTGTGTGTATGAACAGATAATAACAAGAATAAGGAGAAGCAGATATTCAAATCAGGGATATTTATCATTTTATGTGCAGAAAGCTCAGTTTTGTAAGAATTTATTGGCTGTATTCTAATCCTCATATAAAACAAGGGAGTCTGACTCCAGATCAGCAGGTATTTCTGCATGCACTGCACATCTGGGCAATGTGAGGAGGTGGGACACACTGCTGTCTGTAACTAGCTATATCTACAGGGGTTATTGATGGGTACATTGCCCCTGTGGTTATATCACAGCAGCTGTGATGCCCATAGCAATATCTCCTAGGCAGAAATATTGCAGGTAACTTAGCTGCATTACAGCATTTTCCTTTTGCACTATTGCTTGGGTATATCTATGTGTGTAACCCCTGCAGAGAAATAAAAGGGATACAAAACTGCAAAAAAGAAAATGACCTAATATATTAAAGCATTTTATTATTGCACATAACTATGTGTTTAACTATGTGTTTAACGTCTGCACCAGAGCAGTCATGCTCTACTGGTAGCTAGCTGAACATTTGGTGAACCAATGACAAGGTGTGTAGCCCCAAATCACCTGCTAGCTCATCATTGCTGCTGCTGAGCATATGTACATATGCTTCTCAACAAAGGATATTAAAGGAACATAGTCAATTTGATAATAGATGTGAATTTAAAACTGTCCTAAAATTTCATGTTCTGAATCTGAATCATGAAAGTTTAATTTTGACTTTCCTGTCCCTTTAAATATATTGTTAAATTCTGCTCTGAAGAGGCAATACACAGCTGATGCAGAGGGTTTCTGGGACTGGGAGGTGAGAGGACATAGGTGCAGTGTTTTATAGTAATCTAGTGGGCGGCACTGAAGGGAGATTTGGGCATGTTGTGGGTGTGACCCAAGTGTGTTGTGGGTGTGACCCAAGTGTGTTGTGGGTGTGACCCAAGTATGTAGTCGGTGTGACCCAAGTGTGTTGTGGGTGTGACCCAAGTGTGTTGTGGATGTGACCCAAGTATGTAGTGGGTGTGACCCAAGTGTGTTGTGGGTGTGACCCAAATGTGTTGTGGGTGTGACCCAAGTATGTAGTGGGTGTGACCCAAGTGTGTTGTGAGTGTGACCCAAATGTGTAGTGGGTGTGACCCAAGTGTGTAGTGGGTGTGACCCAAGTGTGTTGTGGGTGTGACCCAAGTGTGTTGTGGGTGTGACCCAAATGTGTAGTGGGTGTGACCCAAGTGTGTTGTAGGTGGGACCCAAGTGTGTTGTTAGTGGGACCATGGGAAGTTGTGCCCCTGGGAGGATCTGTGGAAGTCCCTAAAACCCAGGCCATATGCCCTTGCCGGAGTAGTGCTGGTGGGGTAGCAGGCAGACACACGTAACAAGTCCTGCTCCTAATAATGCAAACAGTGGGGGGAGTTTGGCTATTGAAAAACAATTGCAGCAAGTATAGTTTTAATACATTTAATACATTTCACACTTATCTAATAAGTTAATTTATTGTAAGACTCAACCTTAATAAAGATTATTGCCAGCTTGGGCACAGACTCTCAGTAAGGTTCTCCACCCCTACAGTAAAGCATTTTTTAAATTTCAGATTTATACTTTATAATCTCCAATTGACCCATTGGGTGCCAGAGAGGGCTCTAATGCATTGGTATCACAATACACTGCAGTCTGTTCTGGCATTCAAGGAGTTAAAATAACCCAGCTCTAATCCACAAACATCATTATTCATCAAGATTGCCAACTGCAATTTTCTCGCACTGGGATATTATTAGCGCCAAAATATCCAATTTTCTTTATTTCATGATTCAGAAAAGGGGTGCAGTTTGAAACAACATTCTAATTTACTTCTATTATCTAATTTGTTTTGTTCTCTTGTTATTCTTTGTTGAAAAGCATACCTAGGTAGGTTCTGCACATATATGCCTCCACACCTGGAGCTACTGCACATATATGCCTCATGGTATTGGCTCACCCATGTGAATTGTTGTTTCTTCAAGAAATTCTTCCAATAGAATGAAGAAAATTAGATAACAGAAGTAAAGTTCTTTAAAATGACGCGCTCTATCTGAATCATGAAAGAAAGAAAAAAGGGTTTTATATCCCTTTAAGATCTTCAACATTCCAGTCCATACAATCTGCAGTGAAAGGTGCAGATAATCTAGTTTAAGCGTTTTGCAAGATCATGAACAAAAATCCTCCTTACCTAACAGAATGTAATTCTGTAAAAAAGAAAATCAATTCTTGGGAGAAAAGCGAAATTCTGATTATCCCCCCACCCAAAAAAATAAATAAATTAGTGAATAAAAGAGAGAAAATCTGACAATTGTATTTTATGGTAGGGGGAGCCTGATGCTGCTGCTGCCACCCTGATGTTTTGATCTCCTGTACTCAATTTTCTCACCAGACAGTGGCTTTCAATTAAGAGAAGAATGTTTGTTTTCGCTGTCCTGCTGAGCTCCAAGGGATCCGTGGCTGCGTTTAGCAGTTATTTGTGCAAGATTTTGACTGCACATCTCCAGCATGTTCAGCCCTAGGCTGCAAAGAGTTTAAAGCGGCGCTTACTCACGTGTCTGTGATTGTGATGCCAAGTGGGCTGCAGGCACGAATACCCATGCTAAGGATTTGTTTCTTTTTAACTGCGCGGAGGGTACAACACGAAGAAAAAGTCATAAACAGAGTTATGGATTGGATGCCTGTTTTTATATTTGTTCCCTGGAATGTAATGCAATGCTTAGTCATTAAAATATATTGTTTTTACTTGTTTTATTTAAAGGGACACTAAAACCAATTTTTTTCATGATTCAGATAGTTTTGTAAGCTTAGGAGCTGGCCCATTTTTGGTTCAGCACCTGGGTAGCGCTTGCTGATTGGTGGCTAAATGTAGCCACCAAACAGCAAGTGCTATCCAGGGTGCTGAACCAAATATGGGCAGGCTCCTAAGCTTTCATTCCTGCCTTTTCAAATAAAGATACCAAGAGAACGAAGAACATTTTTAGCTGCCAACTCCTAAGTCTACCTAGGTATGCTTTTTAAACAAAGGATACCAGAACTAAACAAATTAGATAATAGAAGTAAATTGGAAAGTTGTTTAAAATTGTATTCTCTATCTGAATCATGAAAACAGTTTGGGGTAACGTTTTTATGAAGCAACTTTTTTTTCATTATTGTTTCTAATTCTAGGAAAAATACACTATGTTTCTGTGACTTTTATTTGAGGACACATTTGTAAGTTGGAAGAACTTTTCGCTTGTATCTAGAATGATTATCTAAATTTGGAGCTGTCCATTATGTAGGTGCTGAAATTAGACGTACACAGAAAGCCTGAGAAAACATTAACCTCTTCATGGCTGGCACAAGTGTTTGTTCCGATTTAAACACTTGCTACAAAAATGAAATTACAAGATCATCGATGTGATCATAAGATCTCAAGGCCGGGATCAGATCATTAAAGACTCATTTATGGGCCATTTTCAATTACTGAGTTCAACAGCTAAAGGGAATGTATAAACCCTGGATAACTGATTTTGCATGGGCAAAGCAAACTAAAATATTGGATGACAACGTCACCAGATACAAATGCTTCCTGCTCGATCAATTCAAGTTAAAAAACATATATAAGTACAGTTAGACTAATACAATAACCCAACAAACACATATTCTCCTGCTCAAATCCCTAACGCTCTGGTCCAGCGAGATTATCTAATACTCAGTACTGGGAAGTCCCTCAAATCATTTTAGAAAAAGGCAAAGGGCGTGAAACGAAACCTTTTATTTCAGATAGAGCAGCAATTTTAAACAATTCCAACTGACTTCTATTATCAAATTGTCTTTGTTCTCTTTGTATCCTTTGCCATGTAGCACTCCAGACCCACCGAGGCATTTCTTCAACAAATAATACCATAAGAACATGGCAAATTTGTTAGAAGTAAATTGGAAACATTTTAAATTGTATGCTCTATCTGAATCACAAGATATTTTTTTTGGCTTCATGTCCCTTTAAGAGATGTTTATCTCACTATGCAGGAGTGAAGGAGACACACACATTACAATAAAATAAACCTCAACGTTTTCAAGGGATTTCTCTCCATGCTGGTGAGTTTCCAATTTACTACTGTAATCAAATTAACTTTGTTCTTTTTGTATCCTTTATTTGTTAACAATCAGACTCTGCTACTATAGAAATCTATTGTAATGGTCATCTTCTGACTTATGCTAAACAGAGACAAAACAGTTTGACTTTTATTTGACGACACATTTGTAAATTGGAAGAACTTTTCACTTGTATCTAGATTGGGAGCTGTCCATTATGTAGGTGCTGAAATTAGACGTACACAGAAAGCCTGAGAAAACATAACCCCTTCATGCCCGGCACAAGCGATTGTTCCGATTTAAACACTTGCTGCCAACATTAAATCACAAGGACACCTTATAAGTTAGGATGTTCCATACCATCCTTCAGGGTTAAAGCCCAGTGCTGTTAGGACAGCATGGAAGGTCCTAACTGGACGGAGGGGTTAAACATGTTTGTTTTATAACTAACAAAATACTGTTTTTTTTTAATTAAATAGCTTCATTAAAAATTATACTCCATGTTGAGTGATTTACCCACAAATATTTGTTATACATTGTGCTTGCTATTTCTATCTCACTACATCCATGCAAAAAAAAAAAAAAAAAGATAGACAGACAGACAGGGAAATAGATAGAATAAAGAAAACAAAATCAAAGCACCAGACTAGCAAACAGCAATAGATTATTATTATTTTATTATTATTTTTATTTTTTTAAATTGAGAATATGTGTTTGTACAGTGTTACTATCTATAACTTTGAATTTGCATTGTTTGATTTATATGATTAAACAATAACACATCCTATGTAACTTATGTAACTAACGTTCTGTAGCAGTTAAGATTATGCAGATCAGTTTGGTACATTGTTTATGCTTTCTGGATACCAGATAGAAAGTTATCAGGTAATTATAAATATTGGGGACCCTACTTAGGTATGCTTTCAAGAAAGGCTTCCAAATATCACTGAATACATACACCTAGATTTAGAGTTTTGCGGCCAAAGGGGTGCGTTAGCTACGCATGTTTTTTTCCCCCCGCACCTTTTAAATAAAGCTGGTATTTAGAGTTCTCTGAAGGGCTGCGTTAGGCTCCAAAAAGGGAGCATAGAGCATAATTTACCGCCACTTCAACTCTAAATACCAGCGTTGCTTACGGTAGCGGCCAGCTTAAAAAACGTGCTCGTGCACGATTCCCCCATAGGAAACAATGGGGCAGTTTGAGCTGCAAAAAAACCTAACACCTGCAAAAAAGCAGCGTTCAGCTCCTAACGCAGCCCCATTGTTTCCTATGGGGAAACAGTTTCTAAGTCTGCACCTAACACCCTAACATGTACCCCGAGTCTAAACACCCCTAACCTTACACTTATTAACCCCTAATCTGCCGCCCCCGCTATTGCGGACACCTGCATTATACTATTAACCCCTAATCTGCCGCTCCAGACACCGCCGCAACCTACGTTATCCCTATGAACCCCTAATCTGCTGCCCCCAACGTCGCCAACCCCTATATTATATTTATTAACCCCTAATCTGCCCCCCCCCAACGTCTCTGCTACCTTACCTACACTTATTAACCCCTAATCTTCCGACCGGACCTCGCCGCCACTATAATAAATGTATTACCCCTAAACCACCTAAATCCCGCCTCAAAAACCCTATAATAAATTTTATTAACCGCTAATCTGACCTCCCTAACATCGCCGACACTTAACTTCAAGTATTAACCCCTAATCTGCCGACCGGACCTCACCGCTACTATAATAAATGTATTAACCCCTAAAGCTAAGTCTAACCCTAACACCCCCCCCTAAGTTAAATATAATTTAAATCTAACGAAATAAATTATTTCTTATTAAATAAATTAATCATATTTAGAGCTAAATACTTACCTGTAAAATAAACCCTAATATAGCTACAATATAACTAATAATTACATTGTAGCTATTTTAGGATTTATATTTATTTTACAGGCAACTTTGTATTTATTTTAACTAGGTACAATAGCTATTAAATAATTATTAACTATTTAATAGCTACCTAGTTAAAATAATTACAAAATTACCTGTAAAATAAATCCTAACCTAAGTTACAATTAAACCTAACACTACACTATCAATACATTAATTAAATAAATTACCTACAATTACCTACAATTAAATCAACTAAACTAAATTACAATAAAAAACTATATTAGGGTTTATTTTACAGGTAAGTATTTAGCTTTAAATAGGATTAATTTATTTAATAAGAAATAATTTATTTTGTTAGATTAAAATTATATTTAATTTAGGGTGGTGTTAGGGTTAGACTTAGCTTTAGGGGTTAATACATTTATTATAGTAGCGGTGAGGTCCGGTCGGCAGATTAGGGGTTAATACTTGAAGTTAGGTGTCGCTGATGTTAGGGAGGGCAGATTAGGGGTTAATACTATTTAATCTAGGGTTTGCAAGGCGGGAGTGCAGCGGTTTAGGGGTTAATACATTTATTATAGTGGCGGCGAGGTCCGGTCGGCAGATTAGGGGTTAATAAGTGTAGGTAAGGTAGCAGCGACGTTGGGGGGTCAGATTAGGGGTTAATAGATATTATGTAGGTGTCGGCGATGTTAGGGGCAGCAGATTAGGGGTACATAGGGATAATGTAGGTGGCGGCGGTATCCGGTCGGCAGATTAGGGGTTAAAAAAATGTATTATAGTGGCGGCGATGTGGGGGGACCTCGGTTTAGGGGTACACAGGTAGTTTATGGGTGTTAGTGTACTTTAGAGCACAGTAGTGCTAACGCCGGTTCATAAAGCTCTTAACTCCTGACTTTTTTCTGCGGCTGGAGTTTTGTCGTTAGAGTTCTAACGCTCACTTCAGCCAAGACTCTAAATACCGGCATTAGGAAGATCCCATTGAAAAGATAGGCTACGCAATTGGCGTAAGGGGATCTGCGGTATGGAAAAGTCGCGGCTTGGAAGTGAGCATTAGATCCTTTCCTGACTGACTCTAAATACCAGCGGGCGGTAAAAACCAGCGTTAGGAGCCCTTAACGCTGGTTTTGACGGCTAACGCAGAACTCTAAATCTAGGCGATTCTTTCTAGAAAGTAGCTAAATCCCCCCTACTTGCTTGATCTGTTTTTATTTTTATAAAAAATATATTCTGATTCTTGGTTAAAGAGACCGTCAGCATTTAAGCACTGCATTGCAAATGATCTGCGTACAAAATATATTTCTACACGGTTTAAAGTCACTATATTCCACACATCCATTGCTTTCTCAGTTAAGTGTCTCTAATTGTTCTAAGCAGAAGAGATTATATAAGTGAAACCTAGATTACAACATGGTGGCATACATTACTAAAACTTTACACTTATTTCTTCAATATTAAGCCAGTATGTAATATCATTTTAAAATAAATAAATCTGCGTATCATTCTCAGGCTAATATTTGCTTTGAATACATCATTCTGTTTAGCATTTATTTAGAATTTTCAGATATGTTATACATTCATAGCGTTATATGTATAAAGTAAAATTATCCAGTGTGTATCACTCTGTTTAGAGCTCCACATATGCGGTAACACACAGTTTCCTACTTGCACTTTTCCCTTTAAAAATATCACTCTCATTAGAGCCCCACAATCGCGGGTTCACATATACAGGGTGAAAGTAGAAATTGAAGTAATATCAGTCCCAAGTTCATTAATAGATAAATAGGTACTAGAGGCTTACCCTTTCCTTAGCTCATCTCCGGGAGTACGGACTGTACCGCAATGAAATCCCCCTCTGTTGGTACGAATTTTGTGAGCTCCTCTGTAGTGGCGTGTATCGCCAGACTCCTCAATGAAGTGGGCAGCCTCGTTCCCAAAAGCCGGTATAGCATTTATTTAGGCCTAGATTTGGAGTTTGGCGGTAGAAGGGCTGTTAACGCTCCGCGGGCTTTTTTCTGGCCGCACCATAAAATTAACTCTGGTATCGAGAGTTCAAAAAAATGCTGCGTTAGGCTCCAAAAAAGGAGCGTAGAGCATTTTTACCGCAAATGCAACTCTCGATACCAGAGTTGCTTACGGACGCGGCCAGCCTCAAAAACGTGCTTGTGCACGATTCTCCCATAGGAAACAATGGGGCTGTTTGAGCTGAAAAAAAACCTAACACCTGCAAAAAAGCAGCGTTCAGCTCCTAACGCAGCCCCATTGTTTTCTATGGGGAAACACTTCCTACGTCTGCACCTAACACTCTAACATGTACCCCGAGTCTAAACACCCCTAACCTTACACTTATTAACCCCTAATCTGCCGCCCCCGCTATCGATGACCCCTGCATTATATTATTAACCCCTAATCTTCCGCTCCGTAAACCGCCGCAACTTACATTATCCCTATGTACCCCTAATCTGCTGCCCCTAACACCGCCGACCCCTATATTATATTTATTAACCCCTAACCTGCCCCCCACAACGTCGCCGCCAGCTACCTACAATAATTAACCCCTAATCTTCCGACCGCAAAGCGCCGCCACCTACGTTATCCTTATGTACCCCTAATCTGCTGCCCCTAACACCGCCGACCCCTATATTATATTTATTAACCCCTAATCTGCCCCCCACAACGTCGCCGACACCTGCCTACACTTATTAACCCCTAATCTGCCGAGCGGACCTGAGCGCTACTATAATAAAGTTATTAACCCCTAATCCGCCTCACTAACCCTATCATAAATAGTATTAACCCCTAATCTGCCCTCCCTAACATCGCCGACACCTAACTTCAATTATTAACCCCTAATCTGACGACCGGAGCTCACCACTATTCTAATAAATGTATTAACCCCTAAAGCTAAGTCTAACCCTAACACTAACACCCCCTAACTTGAATATAATTTAAATCTAACGAAATAAATTAACTCTTATTAAATAACTTATTCCTATTTAAAGCTAAATACTTACCTGTAAAAAAAAACCCTAATATAACTACAATATAAATTATAATTACATTGTAGCTATTTTAGGATTAATATTTATTTTACAGGCAACTTGGTAATTATTTTAACCAGGTACAATAGCTATTAAATAGTTAAGAACTATTTAATAGTTACTTAGTTAAAATAATAACAAAATTACCTGTAAAATAAATCCTAACCTAAGTTATAATTAAACCTAACACTACCCTATCAATAAATTAATTAAATAAAATACCTACAATTACCTACAATTAACCTAACACTACACTATCAATAAATAAATTAAATACAATTCCTACAAATAACTACAATGAAATAAACTAACTAAAGTACAAAAAATAAAAAAGAACTAAGTTACAAAAAATAAAAAAATATTTACAAACATAAGAAAAATATTACAACAATTTTAAACTAATTACACCTACTCTAAGCCCCCTAATAAAATAACAAAGACCCCCAAAATAAAAAAATGCCCTACCCTATTCTAAATTAATACATTTAAAAGCTCTTTTACCTTACCAGCCCTGAACAGGGCCCTTTGCGGGGCATGCCCCAAGAAAATCAGCTCTTTTGCCTGTAAAAAAAAACATACAGTACCCCCCCCCCCAACATTACAACCCACCACCCACATACCCCTAATCTAACCCAAACCCCCCTTAAATAAACCTAACACTAAGCCCCTGAAGATCTTCCTACCTTGTCTTCACCATACCAGGTTCACCGATCGGTCCAGAAGAGCTCCTCCGATGTCCTGATCCAAGCCCAAGCGGGGGGCTGAAGAGGTCCATGATCCAGCTGAAGTCTTCATCCAAGCGGGCAGAAGAGTTCTTCCATCCGATTGAAGTCTTCATCCAAGCGGCATCCATCCGGAGCGAAGCGGCAGCATCCTGAAGACCTCCACCGCGGAACATCCATCCTGGCCGACGACTGAACGACGAATGATGGTTCCTTTAAATGACGTCATCCTAGATGGCGTCCCTCGAATTCCGATTGGCTGATAGGATTCTATCAGCCAATCGGAATTAAGGTAGGAATATTCTGATTGGCTGATGGAATCAGCCAATCAGAATCAAGTTCAATCCGATTGGCTGATCCAATCAGCCAATCAGATTGAGCTCGCATTCTATTGGCTGATCGGAACAGCCAATAGAATGCGAGCTCAATCTGATTGGCTGATTGGATCAGCCAATAGGATTGAACTTGATTCTGATTGGCTGATTCCATCAGCCAATCAGAATATTCCTACCTTAATTCCGATTGGCTGATAGAATCCTATCAGCCAATCGGAATTCGAGGGACGCCATCTTGGATGACGTCCCTTAAAGGAACCGTCATTCGTCGGGAGACAACGGAAGAAGAGGATGGATCCGCGTCGGCTGCTTCAAGATGGACCCGCTCCGCACCGGATGGAAGAAGATCGAAGATGCCGCTTGGAGAAGATGTTTGCCGGTCCGGATGTCCTCTTCTTGCCGGATAGGAGGAAGACTTTGGAGCCTCTTCTGGACCTCTTCAGCACCGGATGCCAGGACGGATCGGTGAACCTGGATGGTGAAGACAAGGTAGGAAGATCTTCAGGGGCTTAGTGTTAGGTTTATTTAAGGGGGGTTTGGGTTAGATTAGGGGTATGTGGGTGGTGGGTTGTAATGTTGGGGGGGGTATTGTATGTTTTTTTTACAGGCAAAAGAGCTGAACTTCTTGGGGCATGCCCCGCAAAGGGCCCTGTTCAGGGCTGGTAAGGTAAAAGAGCTTTTACATTTATTAATTTAGAATAGGGTAGGGAATTTTTTATTTTGGGGGTCTTTGTTATTTTATTAGGGGGCTTAGAGTAGGTGTAATTAGTTTAAAATTGTTGTAATATTTTTCTAATGTTGGTAAATATTTTTTTATTTTTTGTAACTTAGTTCTTTTTTATTTTTTGTACTTTAGTTAGTTTATGTAATTGTAGTTATTTATAGCAATTGTATTTAATTTATTTATTGATAGTGTAGTGTTAGGTTAATTGTAGGTAATTGTAGGTAGTTTATTTAATTAATTTATTGATAGGGTAGTGTTAGGTTTAATTATAACTTAGGTTAGGATTTATTTTACAGGTAAATTTGTTATTATTTTAACTAGGTAACTATTAAATAGTTCTTAACTATTTAATAGCTATTGTACCTGGTTAAAATAATTACAAAGTTACCTGTAAAATAAATATTAATCCTAAAATAGCTACAATATAATTATTATTTATATTGTAGCTATATTAGGATTTATTTTACAGGTAAGTATTTAGCTTTAAATAGGAATAATTTATTTAATAAGAGTTAATTAATTTCGTTAGATTTAAATTATATTTAAGTTAGGGGGGTGTTAGTGTTAGGGTTAGACTTAGCTTTAGGGGTTAATCCATTTATTATAGTAGCGATGAGCTCCGGTCGTCAGATTAGGGGTTAATAATTGAAGTTAGGTGTCGGCGATGTTAGGGAGGGCAGATTAGGGGTTAATACTATTTATGATAGGGTTAGTGAGGCGGGTTAGGGGTTAATACATTTATTATAGTAGCGCTCAGGTCCGGTCGGCAGATTAGGGGTTAATAAGTGTAGGCAGGTGTCGGCGACGTTGAGGGGGGCAGATTAGGGGTTAATAAATATAATATAGGGGTCGGCGGTGTTAGGGGCAGCAGATTAGGGGTACATAAGGATAACGTAGGTGGCGGCGCTTTGCGGTCAGCAGATTAGGGGTTAATTATTGTAAGTAGCTGGCGGCGACGTTGTGGGGGGCAAGTTAGGGGTTAATAAATATAATACAGGGGTCGGCGGGGTTAGGGGCAGCAGATTAGGGGTACATAAGTATAACGTAGTTGGCGGTCGGCAGATTAGGGGTTAAAAAATTTTAATCGAGTGGCGGCGATGTGGGGGGACCTCGGTTTAGGGGTACATAGGTAGTTTATGGGTGTTAGTGTACTTTAGAGTACAGTAGTTAAGAGCTTTAGAAACCGGCGTTAGCCCAGAAAGCTCTTAACTCCTGCTATTTTCCTGCGGCTGGAGTTTTGTCGTTAGAGCTCTAACGCTCACTTCAGAAACGACTCTAAATACCAGCGTTAGAAAGATCCCATTGAAAAGATAGGATACGCAATTGACGTAAGGGGATCTGCGGTATGGAAAAGTCGCGGCTGAAAAGTGAGCGTTAGACCCTTTAATCACTGACTCCAAATACCGGCGGTAGCCTAAAACCAGCGTTAGGAGCCTCTAACGCTGGTTTTCACGGCTACCGACGAACTCTAAATCTGGCCGTTAGTGTTTAATGCCTCTCAGAGAGTATCTTAAGGAGAGAGTAATAGTAGATGTTCTTTCCAATTAACTGGATGTATTTATCCAAAAAGCCTGCACAGGCCCACTATATAAAAAAAAACATCTTCCTGGGGCAGAAATCACCTAGTATGGGGTAGACTTCCTATATTCCATTTGTGTTGGAGGGGATGTCCTCCCAACCATCATTTATAAGCATTTTCTTTGAACAGACTGAGGCTGATATAGGCAATGTTGCTTTGAATATCTTTGCCCATTCATCACAATGTAAATACTCTCCTATATCCGGTTAGTGTAGCCGTCTGTCGATCAATAATGGCAAATGTGACAAACTAGATGAATGATCATTCATTTTGGTGGAGTGACTAGAAGCCCACGGCATTAGAACTAGTCAGATCTCTGGTGGGATTCATTATGAGGGTTATTTGTCTCCTGCCGAGTATGGGATATGGAAGTAGTCACAGGCCACATGTCATTTTCATTCTTGTTTATAGTTCGTGTCTTGTAATTATACAGCCATCAATGGAAAGATTATTCATTTGTAATGGAGAATGATCAACCCACCACGTCAGGGAAAGAATCGCTTAAATCCGACAGATTCAGTTCAGAGAGAATTCTGAGATCACATCTGACCTTTTTTATCTGCAGTTCCATAACAAAGTTAAAATGAATTGTGTGTATTTGAGAGATTCCAATGCGTTAGAGCGAGTCACCACAAGAGGGTATCTGGGATTATTATTTTTTTCTTGTTTTTTTAGGGAGCATTCATTTATATATGTAATGATAAAATGTGTATGAACCTAAATAAATAAATACATATCAAATATATAAAACACAAGGGATGACATTGGTCCCTATTAATTTTCTCTAACATCTTGTGTGTCTAACATTTTAACATTGTACAATAATATAAAACAGACATAGATATACAGAGAGATTGATAGACAGATAGAGAGATAGATAGACAGACAGAGATAGATAGATAGGCAGACAGACAGAGATATTAGATAGACAGACAGACAGATAGATAGATAGATAGATAGATAGATAGGCAGAGATATTAGATAGACAGACAGACAGATAGATAGATATATAGATAGATATAGATATGTATTATATTTACAATTTCACATAGGTAGATAAATATATAGATATGTATATTTACAATTTCACGTAGGACACAAGCATTATGTGGATACGATGTAAAAAGAAATAATTTAACATGCCATGGTGGCACTAAAGTATTGACTAAAGTAAACTAATTATTATTATTTTATTTTTTAGATATATATTATTTACATTATTGGAGACTGGATTACAAGTGACACTTATCGTTTTTTTGGCTGTTTGCACACAAGTTAAATTCTGCTCGTATTACAAGTTGAAAGTAATTGCGATTTATGCTAGAATGAATACCGTAACTACAGAGCTTCAGAACTGTTACGCGAGACAAAAAGTGTCACAAAACACATCAAACATACATTTACAAGTACAGTTACACTCATAATAACACTGTCTAATAAAAAAAATATATAATTTTTAATTTGCACAAAAAGTTATAAGGGCTCAAACTAAGATATAAGGTCTCAGGTGTTAGAAAAAAGGACTGCAAAAGGGCTTTGAAGCCCTTTGCAGTCAAGTAGATGAAAACACAAAATAAATATTTCACATTCCAATGTTCTGCACATAGGGGGAATATGTATTTTTAAATAGATATTCATATATATATATATATATATATATATATATATCTGTATACCTAATATAATCATGTGTATATATATATAGTTATACATGCATATGTGTGCAAAAAATCATCATATATATATATATTTAAATATCTCTTTAAAAATAAACAGATTACATTTTATGCTATAGGCAAAACATTGGACTATGAAAACTATGAAAAATGCAATATTATCTTCTTATGTTGTGCTTTTAAAGGGATTGTCTAGTCAAAAATAAACTGTATTTACTCAGATAGAGCATGCAATGTTAAGCAACTTTCTAATTTACTCCTATTATCAATTTTTCTTCATTCTCTTGGTACCAAATCAAATGTGGATATAGATACAGCCATAGAAAGAATTGTGTGGGGGGAGTTAGAGATGTACAATTCAGAAACTTAAAAGAAAGGGTTAATGGCGAGGTACTGCAGTATACATTTGCAGGTAAAGTAATTAGAATACTTATTATTATATTTTGTCTCGATCCCAACGTGCTTTATGTCCCTTTAAAGAGGCATGAAAGTAAAAATGTTTATTTCATGATTCAGATAAAATGGGCCATTTTAAACAACTTTACGATTTAGGCAGGTTCAGGAGCAGCAAAGCACTACTGGGAGCTAGCTGCTATTTGGTGGCTGCACATAAATACCTCTTGGGATTAGCTTGCCTGGTGTGTTTAGCTAGCTCCCAGTAGTGCATTTTTGTGCCTTCAACAAAGCATACTAAGAACATGATGTAAATTTGAAGTCAATTTGAAAGTTGTTAAAAATTGCTGCTCTATCTAAATCATGAAAGAAAAATGTTGTGTTTCATGTCCCTTTAACATATCCAACAACAGTAGTGCTTGATATGAAAAGGAATTGTAATGGTTCTTTTTATTAGTGCCTAAAGTGAAAATGTGAAATACAGGGAATATAGAAACAGTGCCCCTTATCTAGTATAAAACAGCAAAGTAAAACATGGTTGCAACACTGGTAATTTTGGAACTATAAATACAGTTAAGTATGAACATAGACAATTTGCATACAATTGAATCAGTCAAGGCTATTAACCCCTTGAGTGCTAACGACAGCTCTGAGCCGTCGCAGAGTTTCCCACTCTGGTGCTAATGATGGCTCAGAGCCGTTGTTAGCACTCTCCCACCTTGAGGGAGATCTGGGGGCTCACACCCGGTCCTACCCCGGCGATCGAGCCTGCATAGTGACAGGCATCGCCGGGGCTTAACGTTTTGCATTGTGACATCACGTGGTGATGACCTTTCCAACGGTGTAAGTGGGGATCTGAAAAAAATAAATACAAACGTTAAAAAAAAGTCAAAAAATAAAAATAAAACCTTAAATAAGCTTAGCACCCAGGTGGGAAAGTGCTTAGCACTCAAAGGGTATGGCCAAGATGAAAGGGGGAAAGAAAAGAAAAAAAAGGGGGGGGGTAGGAAGATGAGGATGACCCAGGCGATATATATCTCTACAATGTAACAAGAGAAAGGACCATCCATAGCTACTTAGGAAGTACTTTTTTCAAGTGTCCCACTAGATATAAATTTTAACATGTGGTGCACAATGAGGTGTGAACATATTCCTCCATAACATATTGTATGATATTTACAACTTGGTTCCAGCCTTGGTTCTTTCAACCAGGCTCTCGTCAGTGCCAATTTACAGGCCCCCGAAAATTATAATGAGTGACCTCTGTTCCAATTTTAATGATCCTAAATTGTGATGAAACAGGGCTGTAGAAGCCTCTAAATTTAGATTACAACCAAAAAGGAAGCACATCCTGAAGACACATTTCCATAGAGGTTGGATAATATGGCATTCCCACGATATATGCAAAAGTGTGCCAACTTTTTTAATATTATTATTATTAATTATTTGTAGGGCGCCAACAGGTTCTGCAGTGCTATAGACATGGGTCTAATATGCAAGGTGACAGTTATGAGAGACAAAGGGATAGAGGGCCCCGCTAAAACTACATTTCAGCCAGCATCTCTCAGACCTATCAGGATAGATTCTTTGAATTGCCTGGGGGACCATATGCTATCTGACCAGTAATTTATAATATACTGTAGCTTATAGAGTGTTACATAGTGGATTGTTTTTTTTTATTGTAAACAATGGCATTGTGCCAAGACTTTGGAGAGATTTCCAATTCCAATTAAAGGGCCATAATACCCAAATCTTGAAACACTTGAAAGTGATGTAGCATAGCTATAAAAAGCTGACTGGAAAATATCACCTGAACATCTCTATGTAAAAAAGAAAGATATTTTACCTCACACTTTCCTATGTATTTACATGTCATTGCAAAGGACTTTAAGCAGCAAATCAGTATGTCTGTCCCGGGACAGCTAAGGGAGTGAGCTTCGTGCACACTCATCTTATTTCCCTATTCAGTTTAAGGATGTTTACTATGAAATCTCACAAGATTATCTTGATATCCTTTGTTGAAGGTTAGCAATGCACTACATGGAGGGAGCTAGCTGAACACATTGTTAAGGCAATGAGAAGAGGCATATGTGTGCAGCCAACAATCATCCGCTCGCTGCTTTCTTCTTCTGAGCCTCAGCCTACCTGTAAGTATAAACTTTAGAACATATAAGGTTAGGGGTTATTAGAGTTAAATAGTAACAGATGCTGCTCAAATATATGTATCACAATATATATGCATTCAAATTTCAATGATACATTAATTATTATTTTTAATCACTTGGACCAACATCTGATGTGGAATCTAAGTTAGACAGAACAACAAAAACTAGATAAACTAATTGTATAAAGAAATACAAAAAAGTTTGTAGCAAAGAATTCCACAAAAATATAGTAAGTCTTAACTCAAAAAAATCTAATATGATTCGGATAATTCTTATAATATTAAAAAGTTCCATTCCATTCATACATTATAGTCTTTATTGAATAAACTAGAAACACACATTCATGCTGTAGCAAAGGCAAGTGAATTAAAAACACTTAAACCTGGTTTAATAAATAATATAAATTTGCTGAAATATTCATAGTAATTATTGGTATAAGCCCACTATTGATATTGTACTAAAGTAAGCTAAGCCCTTACAATACGAGGGCTGTATTACTTTTAAATATTAATAGCTAATACAGTGGGCACCATCTAATCATATATTAAAGTATTTAAGGCATATATTTTTTTTTTAAACCCAGATATGCTGATTAAAAACAACAAGCAGGAGAGACAAAGCTGCTCCTGTTGGACCCCTGACGCGCGTTTCACAGAACGCTTCCTCAGAGGGGGTGCGGGCCGCTGATACACAGAGTTATTTATTGAGCTCATTTGCCCACCTGACAAACGTGATTGGAGGCTATTTTAATGACGTTAGCCTCTAATTGGTTCATACACCCGTCACTCATTCTGACTTGCTCTGACGTATTGAGTTTTCGTGAGTGAATCAGGGTGTGTATTAGGGAGCGCGTCACTTCGTTTATTGCAGCCAATCCAAATGTACTTAGGTCATGACAGAAAGGGATGTGTGGGTTTATACTCGGATGATTGGACGATCATAATATTATGTAAACAAAGCTTAGGTTTGGATAACAATCACAAAAACAACATTAAATTCTTATGAATACATTAGAACACTGAGCAATATTCTAATTGTGTGATATGTGGGGAATCCTAACACTCGATCCATCAATAGGTATATGGTAATGCAAATTATGATGGATATTGCTGTGGAGTGTACAATAATTCCACTCACATAATTCATCTACTGAGCCTGCTATACTGAGTAGGCAAACAGTTTAATAGAATATGGACATGAGAGGATTGCTTAGAGAGAAACTATTTATATTCATACAGGATCGTATCCGTGGGATTATAAACATTGTGGGTACCATTATTTTGAATCAGAGGCAGATCTTATTATGAAAAGTTTATTATACATAAGACCAGAAGTATACAGTCTTAGTTATGCACGAATGTCTTATGCCGTAAGAATGAAATAATAAAACCATATTTTTACAGTGCTAGTGCTCAAATGATTTTTATAAAACAATTTTATATATATATATATGTGTTAAATATCAACTTAGGATAAAAATGTGATATTAAATAAATAAAGTGCTTGTGCTCATATGAATTTAATTACGAATGAGTAGAAAGTGACTCATTAAAAAAATAATGAATAAGTAAAAAAGAGAAACATAATTTAATCAATTTCATTGTGGTAAAAAGAAAAATTCATTCATAAAAGTTTGTTGTGAATTCATAAGTGTCTAATTGTTGTTAACCCCATAATTAAAAGCATGAAATAACTATTAAACATAAGTAATTTGTTGAAATTAATAAAAAAGGGAAAAGTGACTTGATAAAAAAAATAATAAATAAAAACTAAAAACATAATTTGCTCATTTGTGGGTACCATTATTTTGAATCAGAGGCAGATCTTATTATGAAAAGTTTATTATACATAAGACCAGAAGTATACAGTCTTAGTTATGCACGAATGTCTTATGCCGTAAGAATGAAATAATAAAACCATATTTTTACAGTGCTAGTGCTCAAATGATTTTTATAAAACAATTTTATATATATATATATGTGTTAAATATCAACTTAGGATAAAAATGTGATATTAAATAAATAAAGTGCTTGTGCTCATATGAATTTAATTACGAATGAGTAGAAAGTGACTCATTAAAAAAATAATGAATAAGTAAAAAAGAGAAACATAATTTAATCAATTTCATTGTGGTAAAAAGAAAAATTCATTCATAAAAGTTTGTTGTGAATTCATAAGTGTCTAATTGTTGTTAACCCCATAATTAAAAGTATGAAATAACTATTAAACATAAGTAATTTGTTGAAATTAATAAAAAAGGGAAAAGTGACTTGATAAAAAAAATAATAAATAAAAACTAAAAACATAATTTGCTCGATTTCATTGTGATGAAGGGAATTATTAATCCATAAGAGTATTTTTTGCGAATTCATAATTTGAAGTGTCAAATTAGTATAAACCCCATAGTTTAAAATATCAAATAAATGTTAACCCCTAGTGAAGTGGTCACTGCGGTCATATTATAAAAAACCTTAACCACCTAAAAAAAGGGGGATATTTACAGTAAAAATTAGTATATTTAGCAAACATGGGGAAAGCTTATAGTTACAAAAACAGTGTGTAAAAAGAGAAAAACAACCATTTGAATGTGCTGTGCCAAATATCTCAAAAAAGAGAATATTTGACAGTTAAGTTAAATATATACAAAGAAATAATTGAAGTCATTCATTCCAAAAGGTTTAACTGCATTTAATAAATAAATCCACTTACACTCCATTTTTTAACAAGACTTTTTCAATATTGCCACCCCTGATGCCAAGGGATGCCTTTTGGATCACTGTATATTTTAAGCCTTGAGAAGAGCTATTGTGATGTAATAAAAAATGTTTGGCAACTGAAGTGATTTTTTTGCCTCTGTCCTGATCTCTCTGGGCATTTTTGATATAGGTATGTTCTAGGATACGTGTTCTCACCTCCCTTGTGGTCATGCCAACATAAGCCATTTGGCATGAACAGTAAAGTACATATATCACTCCTATTGTTCTACACGAGAAGTGTGATGGCAATTTATACACTCTCCCTGTTTTCTTGGTTATAGTTTTGGTTTTCCATACAAATTTACAAGCTGAACAGGTACTGCAGGGATACATTCCAGGGTCACTATCTTTTTTCTTGGCAGATCTCACAAAATGGCTAGATACCAACTTATCTCGTAAATTATTAGGTCTTTTGTACCCAATAATACTCTCTCTCCTATTACTGACTTCAGGGTATCATCATTTTGTAGTATTTTCCAATGGTCATTTATAATTTTAATGACATGTGTCATCTGGGGGTTATATATAGTTATCATACACAAAACATGTAAAGAAAGATAGAGCTGCACCGATATAAGGTGCAGTTCAAAGACCAGGATGTAAGACTAAGCACTAATAGTAAATCAATTCAGATACTCAAATAGATCAAAAAATAGTGACATTTATTACATAAAACAATGCATGGTAAAGTGCTATAATGACTTCAATACAGCAAAAAAGAGATATAGCAGCAAAAAACCACGTATGAACACCCCCACATATACACACAAGGACAAACAGACAAACAAACAATACACATGGGCCCCACTTAACACTCAAAGCTAAACCTAAGCCGGCAAATGAAATGATAAATTAAAGTAACAAATTAAAGTTCCATGGCAAATGACTGATGATGTAGATGAAGAGAATGGCAATAAATGAAAAAGTTACTCAGAACTGTTCATGGTTATGAGTGATGACAAAAATGACAGGATGAATCAAACAAAACAGGTATGGATGATGATGAATGTTAATGAAGAACATAAATCCAAAGGATTTAGGTGAGCTTGCAGGTGTAAAGTACAGCAACAAAACAGCAACCAAACTGTGATATATCTGTATGGGTGGGGAGGTGTGGCGGACTTGCTCTAAAATGTCACAACCCGGAAGAAGCTCCCTGCTGCATATCGGGAGTGAAACGCGCAACAGGATGCGTCGGTGAGCAGCGTGGTTTACCGTGGGTCTCCTCTATCTTATGGATGCAACACAGCTTTCTGCAGCACAAGCTATTTGTGGCCTTTTGCCGGTCCTACAGGTGGTGGTTGGTTGTTGAAGCGGTCGTGAGTATATTTGGAGGATCGCATGAGTGATCAGTACAGGGGCTTGAAGTATAGTGTTGTGCGTGTCATATGCCTCACTTGAGTATCGGATACTCGCCCCTTACAGGAACTGTTATCCCTTATTGAACATTTTAGAGCACGTCCGCCACACCTGTCCACCCATACAGATATATCACAGTTTGGTTGCTGTTTTGTTGCTGTACTTTACACCTGCAAGCTCACCTAAATCCTTTGGATTTATGTTCTTCATTAACATTCATCATCATCCATACCTGTTTTGTTTGATTCATCCTGTCATTTTTGTCATCACTCATAACCATGAACAGTTCTGAGTAACTTTTTCATTTATTGCCATTCTCTTCATCTACATCATCAGTCATTTGCCATGGAACTTTAATTTGTTACTTTAATTTATCATTTCATTTGCCGGCTTAGGTTTAGCTTTGAGTGTTAAGTGGGGCCCATGTGTATTGTTTGTTTGTCTGTTTGTCCTTGTGTGTATATGTGGGGGTGTTCATACGTGGTTTTTTGCTGCTATATCTCTTTTTTGCTGTATTGAAGTCATTATAGCACTTTACCATGCATTGTTTTATGTAATAAATGTCACTATTTTTTTTATCTATTTGAGTATCTGCATTGATTTACTATTAGTGCTTAGTCTTACATCCTGGTCTTTGAACTGCACCTTATATCGGTGCAGCTCTATCTTTCTTTATATGTTTTGTGTATAATTCTACTCACCAGGTAGCTAGCACTTTGTATTAGTTAATTATTTAATTATTTGCAGTATTATCGCTTCATTTGTTTTTTGAGTTTGTTATATATAGTTATCAACCTGGGACAGGATTCAGCTTGAACTTTAGCTTTAGGGACCAATAATTCATCTCTACATTTTCTAAGTGCCTTGTACTTTGCTCTCTTCACAGATTTCCTACTGTATCCTCGTGAGATCAATCTTTGTGTTAGAGCAGTACTTTGCGACATATAAATCTCAGAACTAGTACAATTGCGGCAAAGTCACAGAAATTTGCCATATGGTATTGCTTTTAAAGTACTTGGTGAATGGGCACTAGAATAATGTAGGAGAGTATTAGTAGCTGTCTCTTTTCTATACATAGTAGTGTTAATGAATCCCTCATTGTTTTTGAATATTTTCAAATCCAAAAAACATATTTCCTGTTGACTGGCTTCATGAGTTAGTTTTATATTGAGATCATTCTCATTAATTCTCTTCATGAATATTTGTAATTCATCATATGTTCCCTCCCAGATGAAAAAGACATCATCTATAAATCTTAACCACACTGGTATGTGCTCTGTGTATAATTTCAAATGATCCGAAAATACATTGAATAATTCCCAATAGCCAAGAAATAAATTTGCATATGTCGGCGCGCAGGCAGTGCCCATCGCGGTGCCCTGTGTTTGTAAAAAGTATCAGTCATTGAAAGTGAAAAAATTAGTCAGGATGAAATGTAAGATTTGAATTATAAACTCATTATGCTTTTCATTATCATTGTTATTAGAGGCTAGATAATATTTGATGGCTTTAATTCCATCGTTATGTCTGATGTTAGTATATAGGGACTCAACGTCCGCTGTGACTAGCCACATATGATCTGATAATTTGATGTTTTGTAACATTTGTAGTACTTCCATAGTATCACGTACATAGGAGAACAAACCAAACATCCAGCACCTGAAAGTAACAAGGTGTGCAAGCTTCAGGAATACTGCACTGTATTCCAAACAGTATAAAGTCACAAAAAAAGAAGCAGCACCAACCAGTAGTTTCCAACAGATTTATTTGTGCAATATGCACAATGTGAATAGCCAGACCAACAAGCAGCAACGTTTCGGACTTAGTCCTTAATCATGCATAGTTACACCTGGAGATCATACAGCTTAAATACACCTGTAAACCACACCCATTCCACTAAATACCTATGACATACTGAATGTAAGCACCCTCTAGTGGTCATATCAAAAAATTGCTCTAACAGAATATAAAAAGTCAGATTAAACACATATTGCTCCTAATAAATCAAAATGCAAAAATACATTTCAAACATCTTAAACATGATTAAAAATTTAAATAATGTATAACCCAAGCAGACATAAAGACCAATCTAGCTCCCTATTCATACCTTTTGGGTATATGGTATCCAATCTATTGATCCAATAGGCCTCCCTAATTTTAAGCCTCTTGGCTCTATTGCCACCCCGCCTCAGGTGTCCTACTTGTTCTAATATTTGGAACCTTAATTGAGTTAGACTGTGACCCACAGATAAAAAATGATTGGCCACTGGGGGATCTAATTTTTTTGTTCTGATAAAAAAAAAAACAGCGGAGTCCAAGAAGAAATTGACATCTGTAGAGGAGAAGCAGGCGTTGACCCGCAGTGGCAGCAGACCTTGATGAATCTTAGCCAGGTACCCCTTTCAAAAGATGAACTGTCATTACTTGATAAAGGACTATCGTTTTGTCCACAGCAGGACTTTGATACTTTTGAAATATGTAAAGATTTGTACCGCTTCTTTAGATCAGTTAAATTAAAAAGTTTTTTTGCAGATATTTCTGAATGTAATGTTAGAGGTCAAACCTCCACTGTGTGCATGCAGAATCAGGGGTTAAATTTGAAAACTTTGGGGCTGTAAAAAAAAAGCACTTTTACACCAGCACTGGTTAATGCAGGGGTACAAACATTTGTAAAATTGGTAGAGAGAGATGTGTTAGAACTTTGTAAACATGGTCAGACTCATAAAGTCAATAAGGACAAAAGGGGTGGTTTGTCTGTTAATGAGAAACAAGCATTAGATAAACTTAGGAACAATAAAGCATTGGTCATTAAAGGGGCCGACAAGGGCGGAGCAACAGTGCTCCTTGACAAACAGTACTATGTTAATGAAATTTATACCCAATTATCTGATAATGATGTGTATCAAAGGTTGGATTATAATCCTTTTTTTAAAATCAAAAAGGAAATTACATCTTGTGTACAGAGAGCTATTAAATTGGGTATTATTGACAATGATACTGCACAGTTCCTTTTAAATACAGAGGACATCACCCCTGTCCTTTACACTCTCCCCAAGGTACATAAGAGTGCCATTGCCCCTCCAGGCCGTCCTATTGTGGCAGGCATGGGGTCTCTATTATCAAATGCATCTATTTTTTTAGACAAAGCTTTGAGACCCTATGTTAACTCGAGCTCCTTTATCAAAGATACTGGGGATTTTTTGACGAAATTACAGAATCTACCAATTGAGAATACTAAAGGGATCCTCTTTAGTTTGGATGTTACTTCATTGTATACATCCATCACACATGAGGCTGGCATTGGTGCTGTAAGCAAGATGATGAGTCAGGATGAGAGATATAGTACCCAACACAGGGAATTTATTTTGCAATTATTGAGTATTATCCTGAGGTGTAATTATTTTCTTTTTGAAGATCATTATTATTTGCAGCTCCAAGGTACTGCCATGGGTTCCAATGTCGCCCCTACATACACCAATATATACATAAATATGTATGAGGAATATTTTGTCTATAATAATTCATTATTTCTACAATATGCTGCCACCTGGTGGCGTTATATAGACGACATCTTTGGCGTATGGCTGGGCGACATTGGAACCCTGGAGGAATTTGTGGAAGAACTTAACTCTGCTACTTGTCACATTAAATTTAAGCTGGTTTGTAGTGAGGAGAGTGTTGTTTTTCTAGACACCAGGGTACTTAAAAGTAACCAGGGTCTTGTAGTTGATCTACATAAGAAAGAAACAGATTGCAACACTCTTCTTCATTACAATAGTATGCATCCTCCATCCTTGATTAGGTCGCTCCCAAGGAGTCAACTCCTTAGAGTGAAAAGAATCGTCTCTGAAACAGGTCCTGTGGTACAGAGACTAGAAGAGATGGGTGACCGTTTTAAGGTTAGGGGGTATCCATCAGCCCTAATTCAGAAAGAGATTGAAAATGTGAAGGAAATCCCAAGACAAGATTTATTGCCACAGAAAGAGGTTAAAAAGAAAGAAAGACCTAACAGGTTAATTTTTGTAAGTCAGTACTCTAGGTTGAGCAATAGAATAAATAGGATAATTTCTAAACACTGGCATATTTTAAAAACATATAACCCTAATGTACCGGAATTTCAGGAACCACCTATGCCCGCATTAAAGAGGGGGAAAAATGTGAAAGATTTTTTGGTACATGCAGACATTGGTCCATCTAAGACACTGGTACAGAAGTACATTGGTAGTAAGAATCTGGGCTACTTTCCCTGCCTGGGTTGTTCAAACTGCAACAACATGATTAAGGGTTCTTCCTTCAGCCATCCTGGTACAGCAAAAAAAATTGAGATTAGAGGGCACTTTACATGCAACACAGATTTTGCTGAGCATTATATTAAATGTCCTTGTGGGTTGGGATACATGGGGGAGACCACCCGCATGGTACGTGAAAGGATAATCCAAAACAAGAGCAATATCAGAACAAAAAAATTAGATGCCCCAGTGGCCAATCATTTTTTATCTGTGGGTCACAGTCTAACTCAATTAAGGTTCCAAATATTAGAACAAGTAGGACACCTGAGGCGGGGTGGCAATAGAGCCAAGAGGCTTAAAATTAGGGAGGCCTATTGGATCAATAGATTGGATACCATGTACCCAAAAGGTATGAATAGGGAGCTAGATTGGTCTTTATGTCTGTAAAGTGCTTAGGTTATACATTATTTAAATTTTTAATCATGTTTAAGATGTTTGAAATGTATTTTTGCATTTTGATTTATTAGGAGCAATATGTGTTTAACCTGACTTTTTATATTCTGTTAGGGCAATTTTTTGATATGACCACTAGAGGGTGCTTACATTCAGTGTGTCATAGGTATTTAGTGGAATGGGTGTGGTTTACAGGTGTATTTAAGCTGTATGATCTCCAGGTGTAACTATGCATGATTAAGGACTAAGTCCGAAACGTTGCTGCTTGTTGGTCTGGCTATTCACATTGTGCATATTGCACGTACATAGGAGGGAAGAGTAGTCAGATATTCTCTTAATCTCAAATCTACAAATTTACTTGCATTCTCTGTTAAGTTATAGTTTCCTGACATAATATGTCTTCCTGGGGGTGTTACCAGCAAAGGATACCAAGAAAAAGAAGCAAATTAGATAAAATAAGTAAATTGGAAAGTTGTTTAAAATGCATGCTCTATCTGAATCATGAATTAAATAAATTGTGTTTCATGTCCCTTTAAATATAGACACTTGCAGTATAGTAAGTATACTAGTTACTGTACCTTTAAAGGGATAGTAAACACCAAAAATGTTATTGTTTAAAAAGAAAGATAATCCCTTTATTACCCATTCCCCAGTTTTGCATAACCAACACGGTTACATTAGTATACTTTTTACCTCTGTAATTACCCTGTATCTAAGCCTCTGCTGACTGCCTCCTTTTCTGAGATCTTTTGACAGACTTGCATTTCAGGCAATTAGTGCTGACTCTTAAATAACTCCACGTGCGTGAGCACAATGTTAATGATATAAAACGCATGAACTAACGCCCTTTAGCTGTGAAAAACAGTCAGATGCATTCAGATAAGAGGCGGCCTTCAAGGGCTCATGAATTTGGACTTTACTATCCCTTTAAGTAAACTTTTTAGTTTTACCAAAAATGCAGTGCACAAAAATTAGATGTATAAATAAAAGAAAAAGTTTAAGAATTACATAGAAGGACAAAATTAAAGCTAATATATCTGATTACAGCTTCAGATAAAGAATCTGTACTGTAGCTCAAAATGAAAATTTTAGTTCGAAACAAAAATTTAAAAAACAATTTGTTTGAAACAAAACGACCATGAACGTAAATGAAGTAAAATAAAATTTTTAATTTTAGAGATTTTTTTTTTTAGAAAGAAAATAAAAATGTTCCCGTGCACCTCTTGCAAATTGCCTACTTTAGTGCTGCAATGGACATCAAAATTATACCAGTGATGGTGCTGCGCGTATATAATAATAAAAAAATGAAATAAGTAAACAATCAAAAAGTTTGGGGACAGTGTGTTAAAAAATGGGACAATCCCATTAAAAAAGGTAAGTCTGGTCAACCTAGTATATGGATATATATGGCAAGATCAGTAACATATGCTGAGGTGGTGTGTTATGCACACACTGTCCTACTGATGTAAAGCAACACCCTTAATTGCCACTAATACCACCAAGGTTTGTCTCTGGAGATGGGGGGTCCTTAATGCTTCATGGCATGTTGGGAATTGTAGTTCCTTTAATTCCCAGCATGCTCAGTACAATTAGAAATTGAGCCACTGCAAAAATGCCATTTTTTAAAGGTGGGCCACTACACTAAGTGACAGGAAAACACAGCTGTAGGAGTGGTGCTCCCTCCCCAGAGTATGATCCTAAAGACGTTGTGCAGGATAGGGCAGGCAAGGTATAGTGGGTTTCCAACTGTTGCTAAGAAACCGAGGAGGGCAGTTGACTCCTTTCAGAAGTCCATGTATGGAGCCCCTGAAGTGTGAGTTTGCAATTGCAATTTAGGAAGCAGCATTTCGGGAAGACTGCTGCTTCCTAATCTCTGCATCACCTCAGAGGTGGGGAATTAAAACCACTCAAAATGTCTTAGACCCGGGTGATTGACAGCCCCTGCTCTCAAGCTCTTAATTAATCTTAAAGGGACAGTATACTGTAAAATAGTTTTTCCCTTAATGTGTTTACAATTGCTTTTATTACCAACTGCAGAGTAAAAAAATGTATGAAAATTAGCTTTTTAAGGTTTATTTGTGTATATTAAAGCTCTTATTTTGTGTTTTGAAGCCACAACCTAATAAAATGGGTTGAGCTTGTAGGTATAATCAGATCTCATTACTGTATCACATTTTGTACATATACCTGCTTCTTTATCTTATATCTGTCCATAAAACAATGACCAGTACTTGGAGAGAACAATGGAAAATCAATTTTTTTTTACCTTATCTCTGCTATATCCCACTAGGAGTGTAATCTCTTCTGCTGGTTGTGTTTACATAGCTTATCTATAGATTGGACCTGCGGCCACAAACTTTCAGAATAGGTGGGGATACCACATGCTAAATCAACTATGCCAAAATAAGGGTAAAGGAGCTACCTGTAAACAATGTAATACACTCCAGCAGGTTAAGTGGATCATTGGGAACACATTAAAGGGGAGAACATTTTTGAGTAAACTGTCCCTTTAAGTTTTACTAGCTTATACAACATCACTGGCAGGTTTCATATGCACCTTCAAATATACCTCTAAAATGGAAAACAGAAGTACCCAATATAATATGGGGGGCAGTTTAAATTAATACTTTTTATTAGCGACAGCACCTCTTGCTTTGAATATCAATTTAGAATAAGGTTTTTGTGAGCAGTAGAAATATCTATGTTTAACAAAAAGGTGAGATAATAAATAACTTAAACAGAGATGTCAGTAATCTATATCAGCATGAACTACAATGTTAATATATACTGTATATATCAACAACTACAATGTGTATATTTCTGGTTCATTTCAGAGGTATTTGCTGTTTTGTAAAAATTTCCCGGCCCTATACATCTTCCTTTATTTCACTTGGCAATCATGGAGTTAATGATATTTCACAGGCTGCTGCTTTAAGATATGTGTTATTCAGTTAATTTAACCTATTCAGATGCAAAATGACAGCAAGGAATAGTAGGGATAGATGAATTGCTTGCTATTACTGCAGAGAAAGTTAATTTACAAGACTGGGTCAATGACCCGCCCCCTGGGGGCAAATCATGAGAAAACAAATAAGCTTGATTCTTTAAAACCCAGAAATCCTCATTTCAAGGTCATGTTATGCAGAGAAAACAAAGTGGAATTCCATCAGTTGCAGAAAGAGATTGTGTTTTCCTGGCAAGACTTTCCCCAGGGGACTGGTAGGATAGCTGCTGCATGTAAAGAGAGGCAGAGGGTCTCAGCCGGCATCCCTTATTCAGTATTCCATCCTTATAAGACTCATTGGGTTCAGAAATAGTCCCCTATGTGCAGATCTAAAGCAGTAAACACAGAGACCAGAGTTGTTTTACAAAGAGATTAGATGAGTTTAAAAAAGGGAATCGTTATCACATGATCCAATAATTCTTTAGCTACTGTTGTCCCATATAATATATATAATTTCTGTAGCATTCCATATAATTCCTTCAATTATTGTCATTCATGTCTATAAGATCTCCTATTGGTCTATTACATTTTATTACAACATACAGCCATTCCTTTTCCTATTTCTTTATAGTTTCTCTCTCTAGCTCCCGGTATTCATCTATTATCAGCTTATTATATCACCTGTGTCTACAACTCCTATTGCGTCCTATAATGCATTCCTGCAACCGTACCCATTGCTGTGTATAATTCCTACTTTTGCCACCAACATCTCAATATTAATCTTCATTTTCAGCCTAATATATCTGCTCTAAAAATAGCTCCTCAAATTGCTCTATATAACCTCTCTAAATGTCCATTTTTCCATATTATACTTCTCTATAACTCAGTATTGCAGACTTCCTTTATGCATTAAAAAAAACTATAAGAACTATCTGAGAAGCTGATGCCGCTTTCTACAGTTCCTTGACAAATAATCAATGACCCCTGTAACAATGAGAATTCCTGCTGTTAGATACAACAAAATGTTATTTTAAACAACTCTATATAGTCATTAGCTTTGTGTTGGCTGGGCCTTTGCTTTATTGTGTTTGTTTTCTGACACAGAACCAGGTAGATGGATTTCAGCACCAACAGACAGTGGACAGCTCTTAACTGTATTCATGTTTTCTAGTTTGAGTATTTAAATACCAATTTCCATTTTTATTGATCTGCCACAGTTCAGCTAAGAACATTATTTTTTTCATCAACTCGACTCGTACCTCACACACGCCTAGATTACAAGTTGAGCGCTAAACCGGGTGCGTCAAGAATGCAAAAAAATGATCGTTATCGCATTTTCCATAGCGCTGCCATTACAAGTTACTGAAAAACCTCCTTGGGCAGTGCGTTATGGTACGATAAGCTCCATACCGCACAAAAGACAAGGGCTGAGTTTACGTGCTTGTGCATGCTTTTCCCCATAGACATAGACACCCTAACATAAACCCCTAGTCTAAGCACCCCTAATTTGCCGCCCCCAACATCGCAGACACTAAATAAAATTATTAACCCCTAAACCGCCGTCACCAACATCACAGACAATAAATAAAATGATTAACCCCTAAACCGCCCCCCCCCCCACATCGGTACTAATAAACTAAACCTAAACCTATTAACCCTTAAACCACCGCCCCCCCATATCGCAACACACTAAATTAAATATATTAGGTTGATTTGAACATCCAATAGGATTTCAGTAAGTCTTATCCTATTGGCTGATTTGAAAATGTCAGCCAATGGGAATGCAAGGTACCCCATTTTTAAACAGGTACCTTGCATTCAAGCTTCAGTGTACGGCGGTGATCGTATGAAGAGAATCCTCCACGCTGGGTGTCAGCGCCGCTGGCAACGATGCTCCTCGCCTCCACAGCTTCGCGACACCGGGAAGAAGATAGAAGATGCCCCCGCGATGGATCAAGATGTTGCCGCCTGGATGAAGACTTCTTGTCGCCTGGATGAAGATGGATGTCCGGACTTCAGGAACCGTGAGTAGATTTCCTGGGGTTAGTGTTAGTTGTTTTTTTTTGGTGGGGTAGTTTTTTTTAAGATTAGGGATGGGCAGTAAAAGAGCGGAATGACCTTTTAAGGGCAATGCCCATACAAATGCCCCTTTAGGGGCAATGGGTAGCTTAGTTTTTTTTCAGACTTAGGTTTTTTATTTTGGGGGGTTGGTTGGGTGGGGGGTTTTACTGTTGGGGGGACTTTGTAATTTTTTGTAGGTAAAAGAGCTGTTTAACTTAGGGCAATGCCCTACAAAAGGCCCTATTAAGGGCTATTGGTAGTTTATTGTTAGGGGGTGTTTTTATTTTGGGGGGGCTTTTTTGTTTTTATAGGGCTTTTAGATTAGGTGTAATTTTTATTATTTTGGATAATTTCGTTTATTATTTTTGTAATCTTAGATTTGTGAGGTTTTTTTAATTTTATTCGTAGTGTTAGGATTTTATAATATTGTAATGTTAGGTTTTTTATTTTTTTTCTTTCATTTATTTAAAATAGTAATGTTAAGTTTAATTTATAGTTTAAACTTAGTTTTTTTTAATTATTTCACAGGTAAGTTATTATTTATTTAAAGATAGTTATATTGTAAGTTTAATTTAAAGTTAGGGGGGAGTGATAGGTTTAGGGGTTAATAGTTTAATTCAGTGTGTTGCGATATGGGGGACCGGCGCTGTAGGGGTTAATAGGTTTAGTTTATTAGTAGCGATTTGGGGGGTCGGCGGTTTAGGGGTTACTAGATTTAGTGTTGGCGATGTGGGTGGGCGGCGGTTTAGGGGTTAATACGTTTAATATAGTATTTGCAATGCAGGAGGGTGGCAGTTTAGGGGTTAATAGGCAGTTTATGGGTGTTAGTGTACTTTGTAACATTTTCGTTATGAGTTTTGTGAAACATTTTTGTTTTGCAAAATCCATAACTACTGGTCTCAGATCGCGGAATGGATCGCGGCGGTATAAACTATAACGCTAGTGTTATAGCCTGCCCGAACAACTTGTAATACGGCGCTATGGAAAATCCCGCACTGAAACGTCATTTATTGAGTGCGGAATGGATTGCTGCGTTACAGGCTAAACGAGTTTGTGTTGGTATTGGTGTAAGGTCCTGAGGCATGGCAGAAGCCGCACTATACTTACCCAGCATCAGGTATTGGGAGCGCTATGAGTGGAGAGGTTACTGCTATAAAGGCTCTGGCCATGCTTCATCTTGGAGTGGCTGGCATCCTGCGGTGAGCTGACCTGTCTGTCTTTTTTATGCTGTTTTGAAGAGTGAGTGCGCTAAGTTAAGCACCTTTTCTAATATGTCGGAAGTAACCTTGACATTGGTTCTGGTGCCTGAATGGGAGGTATTAAAAGGCCATCTCTGACTCCCATTCTGTGCTCGTTAAGTTTCATACTGAAGCAATCCTGTTCATGACACATCCTTTCTCTTTTGACCCTGGCTCATGCTTTCTGTCTGACCCCTGTACTAAGTTATATTACCCGAGGACTAATTTACTGGCTAAAGACCTTTGGAATTGTTTTCTGGTTAAATAGCTTACTTGTTCCTTTCAGTCTGACACCTGGTTCTGGACAGATCTTCTGGTGCTGACCCTTGCCCTATTTATAAACTATAACATCCTCTACCCATTTTGTTCAAGACACTGAATCAGATAATCTTCTAAGTGCCTTATCATTGGGTAAGTTCATCTGTTATTAAATCTGCACTATTTCTTCTGAATAGAAAATCTGAATATGATGAAGTTAATATGAATGATGTGGTAAAGTAATAATGATAAATCATAAAGATCATGTTGCCCTCACCCTCCCTCACAGTCAGTATAAAAGTACTCATCCACTCCCATCCTTCGTATGCAGCACACACTAGCAAAAAGTGTATATCACACATACAGTATATACTATGCACACCCTCGCTCTCTGTTTGCAATTCTACAGTGGAATTCCAATATAATTTAGTATTTTATTTTTTTTACCTCATTTATTTTTCATCAGCTTTGACCTTTTGTTGTTTTTCCAGCAGTCAATCTCGCTGTACATATTTTTTTTTATAAAGAAACATTGTAATGTAATATAAAATATTTAATTATGTGTAGTTAAAAAAAAAACCTTTGTAATATACTTTAATGATATATTTTGTCCAATTTCCCAGTAATTTAAGCTTTGGAGCCTTTACGGTGCACGCTCGTCCATTCAGTAGTCTGCAGCTCTTGCAGCGGTCTACGTACACTGATTCATCCAGGATGATTGACAAGCCCTGCTCTCATTTAATTGATTTATTGAGAGTAAGGGGAGGAGCTGTATAAGCAAAAATAAATGCAGGTGGTCAGTACAGATAATAAAGAATTTAGAAATAGAGGCCTTGTTCTAACTATGTTGGGATTTAATTTTCAACAAGTCATATTGGGATTTAATTTATGCATAAAATGGACATGTTATCTGATATTGCAATAATGGAAAAGGAAAGTAGCTGCAACTCTAATAAAGCAGTAAGTCTAGCACGTTCCCTACCTCCTCTGACTGGTGGTGCTGTGTAAAGCATCAATGAAGACTTAATTTATGCCATACGCACCACTGCTGAATCTCTGAGAAGGTGTGGTGTTTTAGTGCTGGTGCTCAGTGAACTCACAGCATATGTATGTATGCCACTGCAAAACCATAATAGAAGGAAGTATATTGTGAAAATGCTTCTATTTAAATTTTACATGCACCCATACACACTTCATATTTTACCTTTCTATTTCTTGAAACTATATAGAAGGTATACACTCCTCTAATTGGCTGGTACATATTTATTTGATTTAACCATTCAGGAGTCCAGTTACTGACCAATCAGGAACTGTTGCAATGGACTTTCTGACATTGGCTTATTTACTATCAGGTCTCTTTTCATCAATTCTAGGTTTCTTGCTAAATGCTCAGGGGCCGATTTACCAAGCAGTCAATCGGCCCCAATGCATCTGTTTCTGCGCGAGCCTTCGCCGGAAACATGAGTTAAGAAGCAACTCCTTAGCTCGTCCGTTGCCTCTGAGGTTGCGGACATCAATCTGCCTGGCCACGATCTCATACGATCAGGTTGATTGACACCCCCTGCTAGCGGCCGATTGGCTTGTGTCCCTGCAGTTCCTTCAGTATAACAGACTTCACAAGTTACAGGTTTCTGCTGTGCCACTGGGATGAATGAGCTAATACTACTTTGTCTGCCTTAGCTAACATCACTGAAGGTTCCTTCCACACTGAGCTGTGACCCACAGGTCTGCACTACACACTGTGCACTGGGTTAGTGCTGAAGGCTGCTGGGGTAGCTCTGATGGAAAACAGAGCAGAAGGAAAAAAGAACAATGGGTGTTCACACTGAAATATAACACAAGTGAAAAGCCTGTCAGCCACGGTGGTGTGTGTAGACAATCAAAACCACTCCACACCTACCCCTCGAATTCCTTGTGATGGACAGTTCAGATATGGTCCTGTACAGCAGGGTTCCTCCCTCCCTGAGTGCAGGTGTATATAAACAGGGGAGCGGGTCTACAGTCACACACCAAAAAGCTCTCTATATCACAGAGATTGAGGCATTAAATCATTCAAAAAGTGACATAACAGATATCCCTTTACATGGACATTGGGTAAATACCTTGTCAAGTTCTGCTCCAGCGGCTTTCCTTAAATCCCACCATAATGCAGAGTTGATTACCCAAGTTGTCGAAAGGGTGCTGTTATCGACCCATGGTCCCACGAGCTGTCCCTCGACGATCAAATGAATCAGCAGCTAACAGCCAAACACCAGTGCTCACTCTGGCCTGAATATCAAATGAAGCACAAAGAAAACACAGGAGCACCTGGAGGCGGCCGTTGCAAAGTGATTTAATAGGACGAAAGTGAACAGGGTACACAAATTGTCAAAAAATGTTCAGGGAAACATCCCTATTAAAATAATAATAACCAACACAGAGATGGAAGTGCAGAGAAATTGAGCTAAACAACAACGCTAACGCGTTTCTGCGTGAGCCTTACTCATAGCCTCTTAAAACATAAGTGCTCAAAACAGAGTTTAAAAAACTTAGCTCCAGGATTGATTGGAGTAGGAGGTACACACCCTCCAGCCAATTAACCAATCAATAACACTAGCAAACACACGCACACCCACCACCCCCTACCCAATCATATTCATTAGCTGTCAACACTATATCAACTAACAATATGTACATATATTTAATATAGACATGCATCACTGAGTGCTCCCACAAAGCAACTAAATCAATTGACGTTTAACCAACGCCCCACTAATATCGGGGAACGGAGGATCAGGCATGCATAGCGCAAATCGACAGCGTGACCCCACACCGTCACATGGATCCTACTCTCCAATACCGGTCGGGGCCCGCTGTCAGTGTTCAGTGACAGGACAGCTCTGATAGGTTGGCCATCAAAATCAGAAACAAAAACATAACCGCCTCTCCCTCACACGGGGTCAGCCCCTATAGTGTACGTCATCATTACAGGTAAATAAATAACTAAACACGCTACCCCGATGGGCACTAGTGGACGGTGTGAAACAAGCCAATCAAATCAGTATGCAAAGAAATCAGTATAACACACTAAAGGCAAGTGGAAAGACACATAATAACTCCAGTGCAAATGTGTATATGAATAAATATATAGAAGAAGTAGCAACAGTACACACCCCAGAACTGGACAATAATTAATGGACTGGCCACATTCAATATACACATCAGGAATTATCAGTGGATATAAATTAAATGAAACTTCGTATGGTAATAAATAGTTAATCAATCATTAATCAAAATCCTGAGACAAAAATCGTTCTCCAAACACCTATTATTAGAAACCACAACAAGATGTCGCGCAGAGGACCAATGGGGATGTACAGCATATATTCAAATAGATACTTACAGAGGTAGCAACAATATAATCCCCAAATCAGGACAACAATACGAACCAACCACACTCCATACAAGCAGATAAGCTTATCTACTGATGTGGATAAAAAACAAAATAAGAAAAATATTAATTTAAAAAAAAAAAAAAAAAAATTAAATTTGAAGAGTCACAATCATAACCTTATTCCGTGCTTCACATAAATAACTATCATAAGCAACCAAGAAAGGTACGTTGGTAAGGGAAACGACTCATGAGCAAAACAAGTTAATCCCTACAGACCAGATGGACCAAATAAGCCAGATAAGATCTGGACAGGGGCACTAGTATTTTGGGAATCTATTCAGCCGGATCCAACCCAAGAGGACCAAATAACACGACAAATAATTAAAAGAAAATCAATACGTACATACCTGAGTATGAAATAAATATTTAATAAATAAATACATTTTTGACCACAATAACACAAAAACCACCTTTCAAGAGATTACTAGCTGGCAAAGAGCACACTTTCGTGGGTTCATCCCCTTAGTGTCTTAGTATACAGAATGATCAAAAAATGTATATATATATATATATATACACTTAGCAACGTGACCAGAAGTCAATATGTTGGGCTCTCGACGAGGGAGGCCCGAACCCGCATAAAGGAGCACTTGTCAGACATCAGAATAGGGTCTAAGACCACCCCTCTGGTGAGACATTTTGTCGAGATACACAATAAGTCAGTAAGGTCATTTATGTGGAGCATCATCGACAAAGTTCCCCCCAAACGTGGTCAGGGAGATAGAGTGAACAAGCTTGGTGAAAGAGAGGCCTTCTGGATCTTCAAGTTGAAGACGAGGATTCCAGGGGGCCTCAATTCAGAATTCGATTTGATCAACTTCTGGTCACGTTGCTAGGTGTGTATATATATATATATATATATATATATATATATATATATATATATACATCTTTTGATCATTCTGTATACTAAGACACTAAGGGGATGAACCCACGAAAGTGTGCTCTTTGCCAGCTAGTAATCTCTTGAAAGGTGGTTTTTGTGTTATTGTGGTCAAAAATGTATTTATTTATTAAATATTTATTTCATACTCAGGTATGTACGTATTGATTTTCTTTTAATTATTTGTCGTGTTATTTGGTCCTCTTGGGTTGGATCCGGCTGAATAGATTCCCAAAATACTAGTGCCCTTGTCCAGATCTTATCTGGCTTATTTGGTCCATCTGGTCTGTAGGGATTAACTTGTTTTGCTCATGAGTCGTTTCCCTTACCAACGTACCTTTCTTGGTTGCTTATGATAGTTATTTATGTGAAGCACGGAATAAGGTTATGATTGTGACTCTTCAAATTTAATTTAATTTTTTTTTTTAAAAATTAATATTTTTCTTATTTTGTTTTTTATCCACAGCAGTAGATAAGCTTATCTGCTTGTATGGAGTGTGGTTGGTTCGTATTGTTGTCCTGATTTGGGGATTATATTGTTGCTACCTCTGTAAGTATCTATTTGAATATATGCTCTACATCCCCATTGGTCCTCTGCGCGACATCTTGTTGTGGTTTATAATAATAGGTATTTGGAGAACGATTTTTGTCTGAGGATTTTGATTAATGATTGATTAACTATTTATTACCATACGAAGTTTCATTTAATTTATATCCACTGATAATTCCTGATGTGTATATTGAATGTGGCCAGTCCATTAATTATTGTCCAGTTCTGGGGTGTGTACTGTTGCTACTTCTTCTATATATTTATTCATATACACATTTGCACTGGAGTTATTATGTGTCTTTCCACTTGCCTTTAGTGTGTTATACTGATTTCTTTGCATACTGATTTGATTGGCTTGTTTCACACCGTCCACTAGTGCCCATCGGGGTAGCGTGTTTAGTTATTTATTTACCTGTAATGATGACGTACACTATAGGGGCTGACCCCGTGTGAGGGAGAGGCGGTTATGTTTTTGTTTCTGATTTTGATGGCCAACCTATCAGAGCTGTCCTGTCACTGAACACTGACAGCGGGCCCCGACTGGTATTGGAGAGTAGGATCCATGTGACGGTGTGGGGTCACGCTGTCGATTTGCGCTATGCATGCCTGATCCTCTGTTCCCCGATATTAGTGGGGCGTTGGTTAAACGTGAATTGATTTAGTTGCTTTGTGGGAGCGCTCAGTGATGCATGTCTATATTAAATATATGTACATATTGTTAGTTGATATAGTGTTGACAGCTAATGAATATGATTGGGTAGGGGGTGGTGGGTGTGCGTGTGTTTGCTAGTGTTATTGATTGGTTAATTGGCTGGAGGGTGTGTACCTCCTACTCCAATCAATCCTGGAGCTAAGTTTTTTAAACTCTGTTTTGAGCACTTATGTTTTAAGAGGCTATGAGTAAGGCTCACGCCGAAACGCGTTAGCCGCTGTTTTGTTGTTTAGCTCAATTTCTCTGCACTTCCATCTCTGTGTTGGTTATTATTATTTTAATAGGGATGTTTCCCTGAACATTTTTTGACAATTTGTGTACCCTGTTCACTTTCGTCCTATTAAATCACTTTGCAACGGCCGCCTCCAGGTGCTCCTGTGTTTTCTTTGTGCTTCAGTAGCTCTGATGGAAACTGGTCCTTTTCATGACTCAGGAAGGTCCTGCTCACTGCTCCTCTCTCCAGCTACGTCTCAACCCCAACCTCATGACGCTGTAAAATTTATCATGCTAATATTAATCTAATTTGCAGAGAAAGGTGGCAACCACAAAAAAGTCTTTATTATCACTTTATGTCCATTCAAACAATATTCCCTTTGCACGTTCACAAAGAAAAGTATTTTTTTCCACCAGCCACAGCCTCCTGACAACCTACTTATCATAGTAGTAAGCTCCTTCTGAGAGCGCTGATAAGGCTCTTAAAATGCTGTTTTTATTGTTATGTGTTTTGTTGGTCTTGTCAGCGTTGCACCTTTACAAATAAATTCCTTATCTTTGTTTTTAAGCAACGCTGATAAGTGTTTGAGGAATAAAATAAACAGTACTCTACAAGTGAATAAATGCTTAAAAATAGATAGATATATTAATCTTTCTTTTATTTCCTTATCTATTTCTCTCTCTTTCTCTCTTTATTTCTCTCTTTCTCTCTCTCTGCCTCTCTCTCTCTCCCTCTCTCTCTAGCTCTTTCTCTCTCTCTCGTTCTCTCTCTTTCTCTCGCTCTTTTTCACTCTTTCTCTCTTTCTTTCTTTATTTCTCTCTCTCTCCCTCTCTCTCTCTAGCTCTTTTTCTCTCTCTCTCTCGTTCTCTCTCTTTCTCTCTCTCTGCCTCTCTCTCTCTAGCTCTTTCTCTCTCTCTCGTTCTCTCTCTTTCTCTCGCTCTTTTTCACTCTTTCTCTCTTTCTTTCTTTATTTCTCTCTTTCTCTCTCTCTCCCTCTCTCTCTCTCCCTCTCTCTCTCTAGCTCTTTCTCTCTCTCTGCCTCTCTCTCTCTCCCTCTCTAGCTCTTTCTCTCTCTCTCGTTCTCTCTCTTTCTCTCGCTCTTTTTCACTCTTTCTCTCTTTCTTTCTTTGATTAATCACTTGTGAACCTTTGCTGTCTGCCCTGACCTTTTGCCTGTTTAACCGATTAGGAACGTCTTATTTTGGATTACCCTATTCTGCTGTGTATGCCAATCCTGTTACAGAATCAAGCTCACTTATCACTATTATTGTGTGAACTATTATCATTGCTGAAGCTGGGCTTACCGTTACTACACTCATCCTGCTATTGGGGTCCTATCTGGTGTCTGGTCCAGGCTCTCTCTCTCTCTCTCTGTCTCTCTTTGTCTCTCTTTTACTCTCTTTCTCTTTCGCTTTTTCTCAATTTTTCTAAATTTTTCTCTCTTTTTCTCTATTTTTGTCTCTTTTTTGTTCTTTCTCTTTTTCTCTTTCTTTCTCTCTCTTTTTCTCACTCTATCTTTCTCTCTCTCTCTCTCTCTCTTTGTCTCTCTCTTTGTCTCTCTTTTTCTCTCTCTCTCTCTCTTTTTCTCTCTTTCTCTCTCTTTTTCTCACTGTTTATCTTTTTCTCTCTCTTTCTCTCTCTTTTTCTCCGTCTATTTTCTCTCTCGCTCACTCTCTCTCTCTTTCTCTCTCTTTTTCTCACTGTTTATCTTTTTCTCTCTCTTTCTCTCTCTTTTTCTCTCTTTCACTCTTTTTCTCACTCATTCGGGCCTATCTATCAAGCTCTGAGCAGGTGGACAGAGATCGCCGGAATTCAACCTGATCGAGAACGATCGGGTTGATTGACACCTCAGCAGGGGGCGGCGTTGCACCAGCAGCTCTTGTGAGCTGCTATTGCAATGCTGAATACGAAGAGCGTATTGCTCTCCGCATTCAGCGAGGTCTTGCGGACCTGATCCGCACTGTCGGATCAGGTCCGCAAGACCTTTCATAAATAGAGGCCTTTATCTTTATCTCTCTCTTTCTCTATCTTTTTCTCTATCTTTCTGTCTCTTTTTCTCTATCTTTCTGTCTCTTTTTCTCTCTTCTTCTCTCTTTTTTCTCTCTCTTTCTCTCTCGTGTTCTCTCTCTTTCTCTCTCTCCTCCCTCCACCTCTATCTGTTGCATCTCCTGTCTCTCTGTTCCTTGTATTCTATTCCCTATTGTCTCTGCCTCTACTTCTTTACCCTTAAAACAAGTGAGTAATCTCTGTGCAGACAGAATCATTCTAACACCTCATATATATTTCACTGCTATGTCATTTCAGCAACTTGTAATCTTCTCGCATGGCTTAATCATTACACCTTTTAGTTCTGATTCATCATATTTCTTTGGTTAAATATTTTAAGACAACAAAGGAAATCTCAAAACATTTATACTCCCACCATTCAAAACATCATTGCAGCCCCATGAAGAACATGAAGAGTATGAGGTTAAAGAGCAAACTGTCTTCAATTTCTCTCTAAGTGAAAATAATATAAAATGTTATTAAACTATAGTGATATCGTGCAAATTCTTATTAGGTTAACACGTCTGCTAGTTTATTGCAAGGGAAGAAAATCATTTCAAGACTCTCCTACATGGTCAAAAGCCGCCATTTAGAAAGGATAAAGTATGAAGCAATGTTAGCACTTCCCTTCAGGTGCTCGCTGCCAGCCCCGGTTCTCCCAAACCGTGTATAGAATCAGAAAGTGTTGAAAGTGGCGGCGCTGTGTCACCTCCACGGAACCAAGCTGCCCACGTCCTCTGAGTCAACCTTGTTGCTTTCATCTCTAAAATAAAAGAGCTCACAATAGTGTAGCAGATTTCCGACAATGTTATAGGCGCACAAACTGGTTATACTCACGAGATTGCAGTTAAAATAAGCCTTTTATTAAAATCATCACAAAGGTGTCTTCAGGTGCAGCTTCAGGTTTTATTTAAAATACAGCTCAACGCGTTTATCAAGAGCATAAAGTTAAAACAATTTCTGGAACAAATGGTTATCAAAAGCCACCATAAAGTATTAACCCTAAATGAAAATGTAATGAAGTTGTTTTGTTTGTGTTGAAGAATAACCTTAAACTGAAGAAGTTACTCAGTTAGTGAAGTTATTTTGCTTTGTTATAGCCACATATCTGCCTGTTTAACCAGATTAGATCAGTCACTCAGTATCAGATCCACTTGTGCCTTAGGTTAACTTACTTCCTCTAGATCAGGCCTTCTTGTTCTCTAGAGGTCAGACCTGCTAACTTCCTCTAGATCAGGCCTTCTTGTTCTCTAGATGTCAGACCTGCTAACTTCCTCTAGATCAGGCCCTCTTGTTCTCTAGATGTCAGACCTGATAACTTCCTCAAGATCAGGCCTTCTTGTTCTCTAGAGGTCAGACCTGCTAACTTCCTCTAGATCAGACCCTCTTGTTCTCTAGAGGTCAGACCTGCTAACTTCCTCTAGATCAGGCCTTCTTGTTCTCTAGAGGTCAGACCTGCTAACTTCCTCTAGATCAGGCCCTCTTGTTCTCTAGATGTCAGACCTGATAACTTCCTCAAGATCAGGCCTTTTTGTTCTCTAGAGGTCAGTCCTGCTAACTTCCTCTAGATCAGACCCTCTTGTTCTCTAGAGGTCAGACCTGCTAACTTCCTCTAGATCAGGCCCTCTTGTTCTCTAGAGGTCAGACCTGCTTACTTCCTCTAGATCAGGCCTTCTTGTTCTCTAGAGGTCAGACCTGCTAACTTCTTCTAGATCAGGCCCTCTTGTTCTCTATAGGTCCGACCTGATAACTTCCTCTAGATCAGGCCTTCTTGTTCTCTAGATGCCAGACATGCTTACTTCCTCTAGATCAGGCATTCTTGTTCTCTAGAGGTCAGACCTGATAACTTCCTCTAGATCAGGCATTCTTGTTCTCTAGAGGTCAGACCTGCTTACTTCCTCTAGATCAGGCATTCTTGTTCACTAGAGGTCAGACCTGCTTACTTCCTCTAGATCAGGCATTCTTGTTCTCTAGAGGTCAGACCTGATAACTTCCTCTAGATCAGGCATTCTTGTTCTCTAGAGGTCAGACCTGCTTACTTCCTCTATATCAGGCATTCTTGTTCTCTAGAGGTCAGACCTGATAACTTCCTCTAGATCAGGCCTTCTTGTTCTCTAGAGGTCAGACCTGCTTACTTCCTCTAGATCAGGCCTTCTTGTTCACTAGAGGTCAGACCTGCTAACTTCCTCTAGATCAGGCCTTCTTGTTCTCTAGAGGTCAGACCTGCTAACTTCCTCTAGATCAGGCCTTCTTGTTCTCTAGAGGTCAGACCTGCTAACTTCCTCTAGATCAGGCCCTTTTGTTTTCTAGAGGTCAGACCTGCTAACTTCCTCTAGATCAGGCCCTTTTGTTCTTTACGGGTCAGACCTGCTAACATGCGGCTAGATTTAGAGTTCTGCGGCCAAAGAGGTGCGTTAGCTACGCGTGTATTTTTTCCCCCGCACCTTTTAAATACCGCTGGTATTTAGAGTTCACAGAAGGGCTGTGTTAGGCTCCAAAAAGGGATCATATAGCATAATTTACCGCCACTGCAACTCTCAATACCAGCGGTGCTTACGGACGCGGCCGGCTTCAAAAACGTGCTCGTGCACGATTCCCCCATAGGAAACAATGGGGCAGTTTGAGCTGAAAAAAAACCTAACACCTGCAAAAAAGCAGCGTTCACCTCCTAACGCAGCCCCATTGTTTCCTATGGGGAAACACTTCCTAAGTCTGCACCTAACACCCTAACATGTACCCCGAGTCTAAACACCCCTAACCTTACACTTATAAAACCCTAATCTGCCGATCCCGCTATCGCTGACCCCTGCATATTATTTTTAACCCCTAATCTGCCGCTCCGTACACCGCCACAACCTACGTTATCCCTGTGAACCCCTAATCTGCTCCCCCTAACCCCCGCCGACCCCTATATTATATTTATTACCCCCTAATCTGCCCCCCCCCAATGTCACCGCTACCTACCTACAATTATTAACCCCTAATCTGCCGACCGGACCTCACTGCTACTATAATAAATGTATTAACCCCTAAAGCTAAGTCTAACCCTAACCCTAACACCCCCCTAAGTTAAATATAATTTTTATCTAACGAAATAAATTAACTCTTATTAAATAAATTATTCCTATTTAAAGCTAAATACTTACCTGTAAAATAAACCCTAATATAGCTGCAATATAAATAATAATTATATTGTAGCTATTTTAGGATTAATATTTATTTTACAGGCAACTTTGTATTTATTTTAACCAGGTACAATAGCTATTAAATAGTGAATAACTATTTAATAGCTACCTAGTTAAAATAATTACAAAATTATCTGTAAAATAAATCCTAACCTAAGTTACAATTAAACCTAACACTACACTATCAATAAATTAATTAATTAAATAAACTACCTACAATTACCTACAATTATATCAACTAAACTAAATTACAAAAAAAAAAAACACTAAATTACAAAAAAAATCCACTAAATTACAAATTTTTTTTACAAGAATTTAAACTAATTACACCTACTCTAAGCCCCCTAAAAAAATAACAAAGCCCCCCAAAATAAAAAAATGCCCTACCCTATTATAAAATAAAAATTGTAAAGCTCTTTTACCTTACCAGCCCTTAAAAGGGCCTTTTGCGGGGCATGCCCCAAAGAATTCTGCTCTTTTGCCTGTAAAAAAAAACATACAATACCCCCCCAACATTACAACCCACCACCCACATACCCCTAATCTAACCCAAACCCCCCTTAAATAAACCTAACACTACCCCCCTGAAGATCTTCCTACCTTGAGTCGTCTTCACTCAGCCGAGCCGAATTCTTCATCCAATCCGGGCGATGTCTTCATCCAAGCGGGGGCTGAAGAGGTCCATCATCCGGCTGAAGTCTTCATCCAAGCGGGGGCTGAAGACATCCATCATCCGGCTGAAGTCTTCTATCAAGCGGCATCTTCACTCTTCTTTCTTCCGGCTCCATCTTCATCCCGCCGACGCGGAACATCCTTCCTCCACGACGAACTCCCGACGAATGAAGGTTCCTTTAAGGGACGTCATCCAAGATGGCGTCCCTCGAATTCCGATTGGCTGATAGGATTCTATCAGCCAATCGGAATTAAGGTAGGAAAATTCTGATTGGCTGATTGAATCAGCCAATCAGATTCAAGTTCAATCCGATTGGCTGATCCAATCAGCCAATCAGATTGAGCTCGCATTCTATTGGCTGATCGGAACATCAGCCAATCAGATTATTCCTACCTTAATTCCGATTGGCTGATAGAATCCTATCAGCCAATCGGAATTCGAGGGACGCCATCTTGGATGACGTCCCTTAAAGGAACCTTCATTCGTCGGGAGTTCGTCGTGGAGGAAGGATGTTCCGCGTCGGCGGGATGAAGATGGAGCCGGAAGAAAGAAGATTGATAGGGTATGTGGATGGTGGGTTGTTAGTGTGAAGGGACACTGAGATGAAAATAGAAGGTTAATGTTAGGTTAATTTATAGTTTAATCTTTGCGGGGGGTTTATTTCACAGGTAAGTTTATATTTATTTTAAGATAGTTATATTGTAACTTTTAATTTAAAGTTAGAGGGGTTTTAGGTTTAGGGGTTAATAGTTTAATTTAGTGTTTTGTGATGTGGGGGGTTTTAGAGGTTAATAGGTTTAGTTTATTAGTTACAATATGGAGGGCTGGCAGTCTAGGGGTTACTAGGTTTAGTTTATTGGTTACGATAAGGGGGGTTGGCAGTTTAGGGGTTAATAGGTTTATTATAGTAGTAGCAATGTTTGTGGGAGCGGATTAGGGGTTAATAGGTTATTTATTAGTTGCCATGTGGAGTTGCGTTACGGCGATTTGCCACTCCGTGATCGCAGGTATTAGTTTTTTTATAACACTCTCTCCACATTGATGTCTATGGGGGAAAGCATGCACAAGCACGTAACCTCAGCCCATGGTTTTTGTGTGGTATGGAGCTTAACGCACAGCACAAGGAGGTTTTTCCAGTAACTCGTAATGGCAGCGCTATGGAAAGTGCAATACCGCTCATTTTATTGCTAAAATTATTATTTACATACATATAGCGCAAAACTCGTAAACTAGGTGTATGTTCTTCTTCTTCTCTCTCCTGCCCTCCCTTTGGATTCCTTTGGGTGCCCAGAGGTCGCCCTGGGGAGGGGGGACACTGTAATGCCGGCCTGCATGCTGTTGCTGTCACTTTAAGGGCTAGATTTATTATAGCTGAGGCATACAGGGGCGCATATACGCGCCCCTGTATGCCTCAGCTCGCCTGTGGCGGGGCGAAGTTACTGCAGGTATTTGGCATTGCACACAAACACAATTTTGCGCTCGCGTGCAATCCCGCCCCCTGCCCGCGCACAGCCAATCACGCGTGGGCAGGAGCTGTCAATCTCCTCGGTCGAACTCGACCGAGGAGATTGAATTTCGCCAGTTTAGAGGTGGCGAACAGCTTAGGGAAGCAGCGGTCTTGTGACCGCTGCTTGATAAATCACGGCGAGCAAGTTCTTGACTAAGACTGCGTCTCTGCTCCTGTCAATCAGGCTTTTTGGGGCGTAGCTTTCATTCATTTTACTGCTGGAACTTGCCTCATAAGTAACAATCCTCCACCTGATTCCTGCAGCCTCTATTTAGGAAATCATCAGACCTAGGTTCTATGCACCAGCTTTGATGTTGATCCTGAAAGCAGATCACTATGTGTCTGTTCTAGCGTGACTTCCTTTGTGATTTCAGGTTTTCTGTCCTGCATGATGGCCTATGCCTGTTTTCTACTAACCTCAAGTACCAAGAAATGTTCTGCTTTGTTTACTGGACACAACATATTTTGTATATACTTAACTCTGCAAAAAATCTCAGTTACAAGTTTGTATTGCTGTGCTCATTCAGTCATCTGCTACAACTGTATTAGGCTTTTATTTAAGCTTGCTTTTAACTGATTCCTTCCCCCCCCCTATCTTTTTGTGTGTGTGCAATTAGGGGAGGGATTAGTTTCACCAGTGTGGGTCTACACTATAAATTTAGCTCAGTAACTCTGTGAGCTTTGCTCAGTAAATGTTTGCTGCATTCAGTTTCTTTGTTTTAAGTAAGTTTTTCTGTTTTAGTATAGAGTTAGAGAACTAAGGGAGTTAGAGCAGATAAGAAGTTGGCGTAACCAAGGGTGAATATGAATATTTTATATTTTTAACTTAAACCTTTAAGTAAGAATGTGTGAGAATCTCATTCAGTGTACAGCTCGCCATATGTTTGCATCACTGGAAGCAGCCACTACAGGGATCATATGTCTGTGGCAAATGTGAGCATATTGTCTCTTTAAAGCCTCGTATTAGATTTCTGGAGGAATGAATTGCAACACTGCGTGATATTCAGACACTTGAAAGGAAATTGCATATGACTGAGCAGGTTGTTCATGGTTCTAGAATTGGGAATGGAGAGGATTCAGATGGGGGAGACTCCGGGAAGTAGCAGTTAGAAGGGGAAGTAAAGGTAAGCGGAAGAGTCAGGCCAGTTCTGAGCTGGTACACCCCAACAGATTTGCCATATTGAGTGAAGATATTGGGGATATCAGTTCAGGGGTGGCAATGTCAGAGAGGGCTATTCTGCTTAGTATAGTGAATAGTCCTTCAGTCATGGAAGAGGGGCATACAAGTCTGGGCCTAAGGCAGATGTTAGTTGTAGGAGACTATTATTAGGAAGGTTCATAGGATAATTTGGCATCCAGATCCCTTAAATAGAACAGTTTGCTGTCTTCCAGGGGCTTATGTTAGGTATATTGTGGAGCGTATTGATACATTGTTAGAGGAATCTGGGTCACCTTTAGTCATGGTGCATATTGGCAATAATCAAGGAATCAGCAGGAGATGGAGTGTCCTAAATAATTACTTCAGGGAGTTAGCAAGCTTAAAGCAAGGACCTCCATGGTAATATTTTTGGAGATATTACCAGTGCCATGTGCTAACCCAGTAAGGCAGAAGGAGCTAAGGTCAGTTAATTATTGGTTAAAAACATGGTGGAAAAATTAGGGGTTTGACTTTTTAGAGCACTGAGCTGACTTTTCACTTGGGTTCAATTTGTACAGTAAGGATGGATTGTTGGGAGAGGATGATAGCACGCTTAGAGAATCTTTTAAACAAGGCAAAGGGTCAGTCCAGACATAATAGAATAGGCACATCTGTTTGTTTATATGACACACATACAAGCCCCCAAATATTAGTGACATGGAGGAAACTAAACCACTAATGCAAATAGGAAAGGCTCCTAATAATAACAGTGCTGTAATTATGGGAGATTTTAACTACCCTGAAACTGGGCCAAATAAACTAGTAATTCAGCTAAGAGAGATACATTTTCAAAAGTTCTCAGGGATAACTTCTTGTCACAATTAAAAGAGGAGCCAATTAGGAATAAAGCTATTTCTTTTACAAGATGTACCAAGTCCACGGGTTTCATCCTTACTTATGGGATATAATCCTTCTGTTAACAGGAAGTGGCAAAGAGCGCCACAGCAGAGCTGCTATATAGCTCCTCCCTTAACTCCTCCCCCCAGTCATTCTCTTTGCCTGTACTCATAGGAAGCTGGTAAAGTTTAAGAGGTGATAGAATATTAGTTTAATTTTTCTTCAAGCAAGAATTTTTTATTTTCAAATGGTACCATAGTGTACTATTTTTACTCAGGCAGAAGATGGAAGAAGAATTCTGCCTTGAGTCTGATGATTTCCGCAGCTGTAACTGAGATCGAGTTCCTTCCCACAGAATCTGGGGAATACAGTATAGCCTGCAGTGTGGGGAGCGGCTGGTGCTTACAGACACCTTGAGGTATGTGCAGTCTATATATAATTCTGAGGAGACCCGGTTCTTTTTTTCTTTTTTTTATTTATATTTCAACAGTATAACAAAGTTGTCAAAACACAAACAGAACATATTCTTACAGCAATAGTAGGTTTACATTGAAATCAAATATTTCTGTTCCACTAACATCGTGGAATTACATGTACAAAAATAATACAATAATTTTCCCTTAAAAAGGTTTCCACGAAAATAGACATATAATAAAGAAAACTCACAGCAGAGGATCTGGGTTTAAGGCGACCTCTTTAGGTACTAATCTTAACACTTGTCGGGCACCAGACACTCTATTCCTAACATGTTCTTATACTGTTGACTGTTTTATTGGATTTTGTAAAACTAAACAAACAAACACTTAATAACAACAAGAACGAAAAAGAAAAACAAAAAAAGAAATATAAAAATATAATATAATCTAATCCTCTCCCTCCTCAGTTTCTTGGTTTATCTCTTTATCCAGGAAATTCATTATTTATAATCGCTGTTTCAAGAAAAGTGGTCCCCCTAAATGGTGCAATTAACCGTTTCTGACTTTCTTCTGAGAGATCTAAGATTATATTTTTCCATTTTTGGAAAAACCTATTTATAAGGGCCTCAGAGCTAACAGAGATGTTCAACTGTTCCAGAATAATTTGTTTATATAATTTTTGTTTAAGTTCTCTCACACTGGGGGCTTTATTAGACTTCCAATATTTTAAAATCAGCAACCTGCTTGTTACAATTATGCTATTTAACTGACGTACATTCTTATAAGGATCTCCTTCCTTAGCAAAGAAGAAGATAATTTCTTCTGATATTTGTATATTAGTAACATTAATTCTATTAAACCAAGCATTAACCTTAAAACCAAAATCTTTTGATCTTAATACATTGCCCAAAATAATGGTATATATCTACTCTTAGCCTCTTACATTTAGGGCAGGATATTCCTAATGCTGACCATCTCGCCTTTACGGCCGGGGTAATGTATGCTTTATTAATAAGTTTTGTATGTGTTTCTCTCCAGGAGGTGGAGATTGTTGCTAAATCTAATGATTTAAAACTTTCCTTAAAGAGCACCACAGCAGAGCTGCTATATAGCTCCTCCCTTAACTCCTCCCCCCAGTCATTCTCTTTGCCTGTACTCATAGGAAGCTGGTAAAGTTTAAGAGGTGATAGAATATTAGTTTAATTTTTCTTCAAGCAAGAATTTTTTATTTTCAAATGGTACCATTGTGTACTATTTTTACTCAGGCAGAAGATGGAAGAAGAATTCTGCCTTGAGTCTGATGATTTCCGCAGCTGTAACTGAGATCGAGTTCCTTCCCACAGAATCTGGGGAATACAGTATAGCCTGCAGTGTGGGGAGCGGCTGGTGCTTACAGACACCTTGAGGTATGTGCAGTCTATATATAATTCTGAGGAGACCCGGTTCTGATCTGCAGTGTGGCACTTGTGGGGCAAGTATAGTCCATAACAAATGGGGACTAGTTCTGTGCTATTCTTATTGGAAGAGATTCATGACATGCCGCCTAATGATTCTCAAGTGTCTCAACCCATTACTCCTGCACAAAAGACGCCAATTACTTCTAGTGTGTCTACTTCTTTTACTCTACACGATATGGCGACAGTTATGTCTAATACCCTTACTGAAGTGCTGTCCAAATTGCCAGGGTTGCAGGGTAAACACAGTAGGTCAGGTCTAGAGACAAACACTGAACCTTCTGATGCCCTAGTGCCTATTTCCGATGCCCCTTCACTATGCTCTGAGGTGGGGGTTAGGGATTTTATGTCAGAGGGTGAATGTTCTGAATCAGGGAACATAATCCCTCAGGTTGACACAGACACACCGTCCTTTAGATTTAAATTAGAACACCTCCGCCTGTTACTCAGGGACTTTTTGGCAACTCTAGACGATTGCGATCCTATCACAATTCCCCCAGAAAAATTGTGTAAAATGGATAAATATTTAGAAGTGCCTACTTATACGGATGTTTTTCCAGTTCCTAAAAGAATTGTGGAAATTGTTCAGAGGGAATGGAATAGAGCAGGTATACCCTTTTCTCCCCCTCCTAATTTTAAGAAAATGTTTCCGATATCTGATGCCATGCGGGACTCCTGGCAACTTGTCCCTAAGGCAGAAAGAGCTATCTCCACTCTAGCAAAACGTACAACGATACCCATTGAGGACAGCTGTGCTTTTAAAGACCCTATGGATAAAAAATTCGAGGGTCTTCTAAAGAAATTATTCGTTCAACAGGGTTTTCTCCTACAGCCGACAGCCTGCATTGTTACAGTCACTACGGCAGAGGTTTTCTGGTTTGATGACCTGGATGAGTCTCTGAAGGTAGAGACCCCCTTAGAGGAAATTCTAGACAGAATTAAGGCTCTTAAATTAGCTAATGCTTTTATTACCAACCCTGCTTTTCAGGTTGCAAAATTAGCAGCGAAGAATGCAGGCTTTGCCATTCTGGCGCGCAGAGCGTTATGGCTAAAGTCGTGGTTTGCTGACGTATCGTCTTAATCTAAGCTTTTAACTATTCCCTTCAAAGGTAAGACCCTATTCGGGCCTGAGCCTAAGGAAATAATTTCTGACATTACAGGAGGTAAGGGACACGCCCTACCTCAGGACAAATCCCTCAAGACGAGGGGTAGACAAAATAATTTTCGTTATTTTTTAAATTTTAGAGGAGTTTCCTCGACTCCCGGTTCCTCTGCTAAGCAGGAAGGGAACTTTACTCAATCCAAGTTGGTCTGGAGACCTAACCAGGCCTGGAATAAAGGTAAACAAGTCAAGAAGCCCGCTGCTGCTACCAAGACAGCATGAAGGGGCAGCCCCCGATCCGGGACCGGATCTAGTAGGGGGCAGACTCTCTTTCTTTGCTCAGGCTTGGGCAAGGGACGTACAGGATCCCTGGGCATTAGAGATTGTGTCCCAGGGGTACCAGCTGGAATTCAAAGATTGTCTCCCCAGGGGGAGATTTCATCTTTCACGTTTGTCTGTAGATCAGACAAAAAGAGAGGCGTTCTTAAGCTGTGTAAAAGACCTCTACACAATGGGTGTAATTTGCCCAGTTCCAAAGCTGGAACAGGGGCAGGGCTTCTACTCAAATCTCTTCGTGGTTCTCAAAAAAGAGGGAACCTTCAGACCAATTTTAGACCTCAAGTGTCTAAATAAGTTTCTCAGAGTCCCATCGTTTAAGATGGAGACCATTCGCACTATCTTACCAATGATCCAGGAGGGTCAATATATGACCACTGTGGACCTGAAGGATGCGTACCTTCACATTCCTATTCACAAGGATCATCATCAGTTCCTGAGATTCGCCTTCGAGGACAAGCATTACCGGTTTGTGGCTCTTCCCTTCGGGTTGGCCACGGCTCCCAGGATCTTCACAAAGGTCCTAGGGTCCCTTTTAGCGGTTCTCAGGCCGCGAGGTATAGCAGTGGCGCCCTATCTGGACGATATCTTGATCCAGGCGTCAACCTATCCTCTGTCCAAATCTCACACGGACATCGTGTTGTCGTTTCTAAGAACTCACGGTTGGAAAGTGAACGTGGAAAAGAGTTCACTGGTCCCTCATACAAGAGTCCCCTTCTTGGGAACCCTAATAGACTCAGTAGACATGAAAATATTTCTGACGGAGGTCAGAAAGTCAAAGATTCTCAGTAATTGCCGAGTTCTGCAATCCCTTCACCAGCCAACAGTGGCGCAGTGTATGGAAGTTATCGGCCTAATGGTAGCAGCAATGGACATCGTGCCGTTTGCTCGCTTTCATCTCAGACCACTACAACTGTGCATGCTCAGGCAGTGGAATGGGGATTATGCAAATTTGTCTCCTCAAATAAATCTGGACCAGGAGACCAGAGATTCTCTTCAGTGGTGGTTGTCTCAAGACCATCTGTCCCAAGGGATGTGCTTTCGCAGGCCATCTTGGGTCATAGTTACGACAGATGCCAGCCTGCTTGGCTGGGGTGCAGTCTGGAATTCCCTGAAGGCTCAGGGTGTGTGGACTCAGGCGGAGTCTCAACTGCCGATCAATATTCTGGAACTGAGAGCGATATTCAATGCACTTCAGGCGTGGCCTCAGTTGGCAGCGGCCAAATTCATAAGATTTCAGTTGGACAACATCACGACTGTGTCGTATATCAATCATCAGAGGGGAACAAGGAGTTCTCTAGTGATGATAGAAGTATCAAAGATAATCCGATGGGCGGAGATTCACTCTTGCCATCTCTCTGCAATCTACATCCCAGGAGTAGAGAACTGGGAAGCGGACTTCCTAAGTCATCAGACTTTTCATCCAGGGGAGTGGGAACTCCATCCGGAGGTGATTGCTGCTTTGATTCATCAATGGGGCACACCGGAATTGGACCTGATGGCATCTCGTCAGAATGCCAAACCTCCTCTATATGGGTCCAGATCAAGGGACCCCCAGGCGGTACTGATAGATGCTCTAGCAGTACCTTGGTCGTTCAACCTGGCCTATGTGTTTCCACCTTTTCCTTTCCTACCACGTGTGATTGCAAGGATCAAACAGGAGAGGGCTTCAGTGATTCTAATAGCTCCTGCGTGGCCACGCAGGACCTGGATGCGGATCTAGTGGACATGTCGTCTCTACCTCCGTGGAAACTACCGTTGAGGCAGGACCTTCTCATCCAAGGCCCGTTCCAGCATCCAAATCTAATGTCTCTGCAACTGACTGCCTGGAGATTGAATGCTTGATTTTATCAAGGCGGGGATTCTCCGAGTCGGTCATTAATACTCTGATTCAGGCTCGCAAGCCTGTCACTAGAAGGATTTACCATAAGATATGGCGTAAATATATTTTTTGGTGCGAATCCAAGGGCTACTCATGGAGTAAAGTTAGGATTCCTAGGATTTTGTCCTTTCTCCAAGAAGGATCATAAGCATCTGGCAGATGTTCCAGACGTTCAGGCCTTTTGTCAGGCTTTAGTCAGAATCAAGCCTGTGTTTAAACCTATTGCTCCGCCATGGAGTTTAAATTTGGTTCTTAATGTTCTTCAAGGGGTTCCGTTTGAACCCATGCATTCCTTAGATGTTAAACTTTTATCCTGGAAAGTTTTGTTTCTTGTTGCTATCTCTTCTGCTCGAAGAGTTTCTGAGCTTTCTGCGTTACAATGTGATTCTCCTTATCTTTCATTCGGATAAGGAGGTTTTGCGTACTAAGCCTGGTTTCCTTCCAAAGGTGGTTTCTAATAAGAATATTAATCTAGAAATTGTGGTTCCTTCCTTGTGTCCTAATCCTTCCTCTAAGAAGGAACGTCTGTTGCATAATCTGGACGTGGTCCGTGCTTTAAAATTTTATTTACAAGCAACTAAAGAATTTCTTCAAACATCTTCTCTCTTTGTTGTCTATTCTGGAAGACGAAGAGGTCAAAAGCTACAGCAACCTCTCTTTCATTTTGGCTCAAAAGCGTTTTCCGTATGGCATATGAGACTACTGGACAGCAGCCTCCTGAAAGGATTACGGCCCATTCCACCAGGGCTGTGGCTTCCACTTGAGCTTTCAAAAACGATGCTTCTGTTGAACAGATTTGTAAGGCTGCAACTTGGTCTTCCCTTCATACTTTTACCAAATTTTACAAATTTGATACTTTTGCTTCTTCTGAGGCTATTTTTGGGAGAAAGGTTCTTCAAGCAGTGGTGCCTTCCATTTAGGTTCCTGTCATGTCCCTCCCTTTCATCCGTGTCCTAAAGCTTTGGTATTAGATGAAACCCGTGGACTCGGTACATCTTGTAAAAGAAAAGGAAATTTATGCTTACCTGATAAATTTATTTATTTTACGATGTACCGAGTCCACGGCCCACCCTGTCATTGAGACAGGATTTAAATTTTTTTCTAAACTTCAGTCACCTCTGAACCATTTAAGTTTTTTCCCTTTCTCTTCCTATGCTTTCGGTCGAATGACTGGGGGGAGGAGTTAAGGGAGGAGCTATATAGCAGCTCTGCTGTGGTGCTCTTTGCTACTTCCTGTTAACAGGAGGATTATATCCCACAAATAAGTATGAAACCCGTGGACTCGGTACATCATAAAAGAAATAAATTTATCAGGTAAGCATAAATTTCCTTATTTGTAACGTTCGTGGGATACTCCTCTATCAGACCAAACTCGGTCAGTAGTCTTGTTATCCCGGCGTTGAGCCGGAATGATAGGGAATATCCCAGAGCAGAGAAAGTTTGTGAGATGAGGAAGGTGGCACTCACCACAGGCAGGACAGCCCCCAGCGGCAACAGCAGACCAGTCCAAGGATGAACCACTAGAATGGTCAGGCAGGCAGGGTCTGGCAACAGCAAAGCAGTCCAAGTATAAACCACTAGAATGGTCAGGCAGGCAGGGTTTGGCAACAACAAAGCAGTCCAAGGATAAACCACTAGAATGGTTAGGCAGGCAGGGTTTGGCAACAGTAAAGCAGTCCAAGGATAAACCACTAGAATAGTTAGGCAGGCAGGGTTTGGCAACAGTAAAGCAGACCAAGGGCACACCACTAGAATGGTCAGGCAGGCAGGGTTTGGCAACAGTAGAGCAGTCCAGCAGTTTAAGGGTAAAGGCAGGTAGAGTAGTCAGACAGGCAGGTTCAGCAACAGTGATCAATCCAGCAGTGTAAGGGTTATAAGGGTTCAACTTAACCTTTTAATTTTAAGAAAGCAAAATTTAATAATTAAATAAAATTGATGCATAACATAAATTGGGACAAAGTATTATGTAATAAAAATAGAGGATAAATGGATAATATTTAAAACTTTGTTAAATAAATATACATATCAACACATACCATATGGTTATAAAAGTAAAATAAATAAATTCAAACCAATGTGGCTAAATAAAAACATGTGAGAAATTAGAAAAAATTTGGGGATATTTAAATTATTCAAAAATAGTACAGACTCAGCAAAAAAAAACAAAAAAACAATCAAATTAACCACAAGTGAAAATGAAAGATTAATTGCAAAGGATTATAAGACAACCCCTAAAAGGTTTTTTAAAGGTATTCTAAACCCAATTTTTTTCTTTCATGATTGGATAGAGTAGCAATTTTAAGCAACTTTCTAATTTACTCCTATTCTTTGTTCTCTTGGTTATCTTTATTTGAAAAAAGCAGGAATGAAAGCTTAGGAGTTGGCCCATTTTTGGTTCAGAACCTGGGTAGCACTTGCTGATTGGTGTCTAAATTTAGCCACCAATCATCAAGTGCTACCCAGGTGCTGAACCTAAAATAGTCTGGCTCCTGCTTTTTTTTTTTTTTTTTTTTTAAATACAGATTGTAAGTTCCCACGGGAATAGGGCCCTCAATTCCCCCAGTATTTGTCTGTAAAATTTTGTCTTTTATCGTATTGTTTCTCCATTGTACTGTTATTCTTGTACCCATGGACAGCGCTGCAGAATCTGTCGGCGCTTTACAAATAAAGAATAATAATACAATGAGAACAAAGTAAAATGATAAATAGAAGTCAAGTGTATTTAAAAAGTTGCTTTAAAATGCAATGGGAGATGCTTTGAAACAAACTAGAACATGCCAGCCCATACCATTACCTGGGTTATCGCTAGAGGATATCAGGAAATAACTGGAAAATATTAAGGTAAATAAAACTCCAGGCCCAGATGGAATACACCCAAGGGTTTTACGTGAACTTAGCACTGTTCATTATCCTCAAGCAGAGAACCCCAGGACTGGCGTAAAGCTGATGTGGTGCCACTTTTAAAAAATGGAAGCAGAGCTGATTCAGGAAGCTATATACCAGTTAGTCTGACATCAATAGTGGTGAAAACACTTGGAGGGATCATAAGAGATTATATTGATGAGTATATTCATGTAAACAAGATTATTAGTTCAAATCAGCATGGTTTTATGAGAAATAAATCATGTCAAACTAATCTAATTTTATCATTAATCCGAGTTTTCGACGTTTTTATTAGCAATCTATCAACCGTAACATTCAACCTGTAATACTTTTTATTTTTTTTACCTTGCTGGTCACGTTTTTACACCAGCCAATTGACTTTCTTGGCGTTAGGCGGCCGTCATTTGACGTCATTGCTATCTTCGACGCTCTGCGCATGTGTTAGCTTGTTACCTCTCCCTGGAAAACGAAGCGCGGCCCCATTTCGCACATGCTTACTGCAATTGTTTTTTCACAGCATTACGTAGCAGGCTTGTTTTACAGCATTACGTAGCAGGCGCTGTATCAAACAAAGACTGGCATTACCGCATGCGCATTGTTGATCGGCAATGAGGTTTTGCGCATGCGCAGTGGTTTTCTTCGCCGTGCACAAGCATTGGAGACACGTATAGAACGGGTGGGACCGTTCTATACGTCGTCATAAGCTCAGAAATCAGGAAATGGATAATGGGAGGAATTTATAACGGAACGGTAGGGAAGAATAAAATAGCTTTATTATAGAAATATGTAATGTTTCCCAGAAAATAAGTTAGCGACTGTATATTTTACAAGGTGCTACATTAAATACTGCTTGCAGAATGAGCAAACTTTACCTTCACTTTAAGGGACTGGCAATAGCTGAAAATGTTAGCTCATGGATATAACTGGATAAAAGACAGGGAGCAAGGATTAGTAGTAAATGGATCATACTCAGATTGAACATAGGTAATCAGTACTGGGCCCTGCTCTTTTTAATATTTTTATTAATGACTTGGAGCAAGGGATAAATAGAAACTTCTCTATTTTTGCAAATTATACAAAGTTGTGTAAGGTCATTAGGTCAGTGCAGGATGAAATTGATATACAAGGGGATCTACACAAATTAGAAGAATGGGCAGGTAAATGGAAAATGAGATTTAATACTGGAAAATGCAAGGTTCTACATTTTGGAAGTAAAAATAAGCAGGCAACATATTATTTAAATGGGACTTGACTTGGCAAAACAGAGGAGGAAGGGATTTGGGAGTAGTAATAGATAACAAGTTAAAGATGGGTGCACAATGCAGGGCAGCGGCTTCTATTGCTAATAAGATACTAACATGTATTAAAAGAGGCATTGATGCAAGGGAGGAAAGCATAATTCTGTCACCATATAACTCCCTGATAAGACCTCACCATGAGTATAGAGTGCAGTTCTGGGGGCTGATTTCAAAAAAAGACATTGCAGAAAAAGTTAAGAGAAGGGCCACAAAGCTAATAAGGGGATTGGAGAATTTAAGCTATGAGGAGAGGCTAGCCAATCTGGGTCTGTTTTTTCTAGAAAAAAGGCGCTTGAGAGGTGACATGATTACTTTATATAAATACAGGTGGCCCTCGTTTTACAACGGTTCAATTTACACCGTTTCAGAATAACAACCTTTTTTTCCAGTCATGTGACTGCTATTGAAAAGCATTGAGAAGCAGTGCATTTATTAAAATAGCCAGTAGGTGGAGCTGTCCACTTGTGTTGCAGCAAAGCCAAGCAAGCTGAAATGAATCAGTTTAACCAGACCTGAGCTATCGAGCAGATTTCAAAGGAAAAAGATCTTCCTGTCTATAAATCAGTCCAGATTGGAATGCATAGAAAGAACTGTTTGCAGAAAAATGCAAGTGAAGTCTGTGTTGTGTGATTATTTTATTAGGTTTATAATGCTGTTTAGCAAATGTTTTTGTTCATTTAACTTAGCTTAATTATATATTCTGTGTTGTGTGATTATTTTATTAGGTTTATTATGCTGTTTAGCATTTAAAGTCTTCAATTTAAAGCTTTAAAAATAATGTATTAGGTGTTACTTATGACAATTTTGAGAGGGGCCTGGAACCTATCTCCCTCACTTCCCATTGACTTACATTATAAACTGGGTTTCAATTTACAACGGTTTCGATTTACAACCATTCCTTCTGGAACCTAACCCCGGCGTAAACTGAGGGCTACCTGTATATGCAAGGCCCATATACAGAGATGGCAGGAACTCTGTTTATTCCAAGAAAATTGTTTTTCACTTTCACTTTTTGTTCACTTTTTAAGGCTGGAGGAATGGGGATTTAATCTCCTGCAACGTAAAAGTTTTTCACTGTAAGAGCAATTAAATTGTGGAACTCATTACCTAAGGAGGAAGTAAATGCCAATACATATAAAAATAGTTTAGATACATTTCTGGCTAGAAACAGAATTATTTACCAATCTGTTTGCTGTTATTATCCAGTCATCTGCTTCATCTACTGTGTGTACTCTGAATCCTTCAGCTACTAATTTGTATTTCTGTTATTATTCAGTTATTTGCTAAAGCTATAATATACATTCTGAATCCTACAACCTCACAATTACCAGTTAACTATTGTTGTGATTTACGGTCTTCCGCCTCAGCCATATTGTACACTATGGGCCAGATTACAAGTGGAGTGCAAAAGTGTTGTGCAGCATGTTTCAGTTGCCAGGATCTTTTGCTGTGTTTGTCAAGTCTGCAGTCATGTACTCTGATGCTCAATACTGTTTTCTATGGTGCCTGAATATGTTGGATAGATGTGTTTTCCAGTTTTTGAACCCTGCAATAACTCCCTGCAATTATGAATCACAGAACCTCAACTATCCACGTCCAGGATCCTGATTTCCGGGTCAAGGATCGGTGTCTCCAAATCCCTACCACTACCAGGCGGTCCGTCTCCTTAACAGTTATACACCGGTTATTGACATGGAGCACTTTAGTATCTCAGTGTTCTTTTTAATGCTTGTGGGCAGTGTGTGGTTAGGGGGTTTGTGACAGACCCCTCTGTCAGTACTGGAAGGGTTAACTTTGTTCAGCTTTAAGAAGCTATTTTCCAAAGACAGGTTTCCTGGCAGCAGCATTGTTTACTGTAATTAAGTTTAAGTGATAAGCGTTCACATTGTTTAATCACCTCCAGAGAGCAGACTGCCTGGTGATAAGAAGGACTCCATTGTTTTCTTGTGTTTAAATTGTTTATTTGGTTAAGTAATGTAATTCCATTGTATCATGTAAAAGGGCGTCTTCCCTCTATCTAATGTACAATACTCTCCCCCCCCATCTGGTCTCAGACCTGCATAAATACTGGGCATATAGCCCTCAATAAAGTACATTCTGTTTCACCCTCAAGATGGAGCCTGGTCTCATGTTTGGGGGGAATTAGCTGGGTTTGTGTGTGTTGCTGATCCCACATTCAGGGCATCTTTCATCTGGTATTAACCCTTGGTAACCGGGTTATACCATAACAATTGGTGGCAAGCGACGGGATGATCCTCTTCGCCCAGAAGAGCAACTACACATCCAGACCTAATGGGAGTACCGCATGAAAGGCTGAAAAGAGCTACCCTTAAAGACCTGCTAGAACAACGGGGCTGACAAGCCAGTAACCTCAGGAAGAGGGAGATTATTACAATACTGACCGAGATAGACGGAGTACCAGGGACCAAAGGAACCAATGAGCTCAGCATATCAGACAGAACCCCCGAAGAAGCAGGCTTTGACCGGGCAGTAAAAATAAGACTGGCACATTATGGCCCCAACCCGACTACAGAAATTATCGACCGGGTCATAGCCGCTGTGGAGGCCAACCTACTTTGCCAAAGCAGCGCTGCAGCAGCCCAAGTCACAGCAACCCCAGTGGAAAAGAGAAAAGTACATTTTGCAGCTTTTAAAAACTTCCTGGAAACAGAAGGAGAGATTGATGGGTACCTTGCGGATTTTGAGAGGCAATGTGCCCTACGCAAGGTATCCGCAGAGGACTGGGTCATGATATTATCCGGAAAATTATCTGGCCGGGCCAGTGAGGCTTTTCGGGCCATTCCAGATGAGGAAGTCGGGGATTATAATGCTGTAAAAGAGGCTCTGCTCTCCAGGTATGCGATTACACCGGAGGCATACAGGAGACAGTTCAGAGACATTGTTAAACTAGCTGGAGATTCCTACGTTGAGTGGGCATGTAAGTTGCACCGCACAGCAGCTCACTGGATGGCGGGGTGCCAAGCCGTATCTGGGGAAGAGGTGCTGCAGCTATTCCTGTTGGAACATTGCTTTGACAAGTTATCAGCAGGAGTTAGAGAGTGGGTTCGGGACTGTAAACCCTCCACCCTGCTCGCCTGGCAGATGAGTATACGGATACCCGCAAACTGGACACTGCTACCACTAAGCCCCCTGCCAGAGTGGAGTACAGACCCACAGTCACCCCAGCAGCTAACAGTTACCAACCCCCGGCGCACCGCTCTACCACACGGCCTCCAGCCACAAACTATCCTCAGAGGGCCCGGTTCAACTCACGGGAATACTCAAAGCCTATTCGGTGCTTTGGATGTAAGCAACTAGGGCACAAAAGACCAGAGTGTCCCCTAAACACAGCGAACCAAGCACAGTCCTGGCGAAGACCCGCTGGCGGAAACCCACGTAACCCTCAGCCTGCTGCCCCCTGCGTAGAGGTGGAAGAATGCTGGGGCATCCTACATGAAGCAGACCCCGTGCAAGCTGCCCATCGGGATAACTGGCAACTGGTTAAAGTGGATGTGAAGGAGGTCAGTGGTCTACGGGATACCGGTGCTACCATGACCTTGCTCCTAAAGAACTTGGTGTCTGAGAACCAGCACAATGGAGACACTGTGGCTGTGAGGGTAGCAGGGATCGCTGTGTTCCGTCTACCTGTTGCCCGGGTACATTTGGATTGGGGAGTGGGCGCTAGACATGTGAATGTGGGGGTCATGAAGGATTTACCAGCTGATGTTCTCCTTGGAAATAACTTGGCCCCCCTTGTTTCTGCCTACGCTCCCATGGGTCCCGCCGATGTTAACCCTGTGACTACCCGTGCCCAGATCTGTGCCGCAGAGACTGACCCACCTGCTGCTGAGCCCCAGGATGCTGAGCTCAGTAAATCTCTATCCGCCATTGATACGTGGAAGTCCCGTTACAATGCGCTGATGAAGGAGAAGAGTCAAGTAGAGGATGAAATGGTCATGTTAAACAATCACGTAACAGTGCTAGCGGGAGAGAATAGGAGCGCAGAGGAAAAAGCGCGTTTAGAACGGGAATCTCTGCTAGACAAGCTGCACCGACAGACTGCAGAAAACACCAGCTTGAGAGTGGAACATGAAACATTAAAGACAAACTTAGCGACACTGGAGGAAAAGCTGACGCTGGCTCATAATGAGGTGCAGCAACTCAAGGGCAACCTACGCCAGTATGAAGGGCTTGTGGATACCTATAAAGAGCAGGTACACAAAACTCGTAAAGAAGCCGATGAGATTTTGAAGGACTGTTTAGCCCTGGTCTGGGCACTGAAGAAGTTGAACCCTTATTTATACGGACAGGAATTCTCTCTCATAACGGGAATGTAGATGGATTGTCCCGGCAAACTAACATGCCTACCACCTCCTAGTCCGGTCATCCCCAAGTTGACCTGCCAAAGGGTCAAGCCGGGTCTGCCAGAGTGTCCCACCAGGAGGGAGCCGTGTGACAGACCCCTCTGTCAGTACTGGAAGGGTTAACTTTGTTCAGCTTTGAGAAGCTATTTTCTAAAGACAGGTTTCCTGGCAGCAGCATTGTTTACTGTAATTAAGTTTAAGTGATAAGCGTTCACATTGTTTAATCACCTCCAGAGAGCAGACTGCCAGGTGATAAGAAGGACTCCATTGTTTTCTTGTGTTTAAATTGTTTATTTGGTTAAGTAATGTAATTCCATTGTATCATGTAAAAGGGCGTCTTCCCTCTATCTAATGTACAATACTCTCCCCCCCCCCCATCTGGTCTCAGACCTGCATAAATACTGGGCATATAGCCCTCAATAAAGTACATTCTGTTTCACCCTCAAGATGGAGCCTGGTCTCATGTTTGGGGGGAATTAGCTGGGTTTGTGTGTGTTTCTGATCCCACATTCAGGGCATCTTTCATCTGGTATACATCATGAAAAAAGATTTTGCATTAATCACCATCGATGCTGAAAAAGCTTTTGACTCCATTGAATGGAATCACCTCATAACCTCTCTTGAAAATTTCGGTTTCTCTGGCCGATTGGTTGATCTGGTGAGAATGGTCTATAAGGAACCCAGGTCACAGCTTTTAGTGAACGGGGAAGTAACACAACATATTACTTTAGAGAAAGGAACCCGACAGGGCTGTCCATTATCCCCACTTTTGTTTGATCTTGCTCTAGAACCCCTGGCAGTATATATCCGGCAATCAATACAACCAGTCAAGATTGGTAGGGAGAATTTACTCATATCCCTATACGCTGATGATATACTCTTGTGCCTGCAAGATACCGTAAACTCGATTCCAAGTGTCCTTAAAATCATCACAGAGTATAGCACTTTCTCGGGTTACAAGATCAATCCTAAAAAATCAGAGTTATTATGGGTCAACAAAACTAGGCAAAGTTCTAATCATATTTTTAGAGAAGTAAAGGCTATCAACTATCTAGGTATCAAGATTGCCAGGGATCCGAGGGAATGGTATCAATTAAATTTCAAGGAATTTTTTGATAATATTCAGGCTGATCTTAATAAATGGAATCTATTTTTCCTGTCAATCTCGGCCAGATGTATGATAATTAAGACAATCATATTTCCTAAAGTCCTATTCCTGCTGCAAAATCTACCCCTCCTTGTCACGAGGAAGGATATAATCAGATATAACAAAGCCTGTTCTTCTTTTATCTGGGGGAAAAAGAGACCAAGAATTTCGATAGATAAAATGAGCAACTCCAAATCATTTGCAGGGTTTTCCATTCCAAATATTAAACATTATAATTTAATAGCTCTGGCCAAATTCGGATTAGACTGGCTTACCAAAGCAGAATACGTAACATACTACACGTTAGACGCAGAGCTGATCAGGCCTTTCAGCCCTCAAGCCATATTACACTGTCCTTATAGGAAACTGCCCCAGAATATAGAGGGATTGTTAACATTCACTAATATTATCAAAGGGTGGCAGTTATACTGCTCTTTAGTGGGACAGGAATTCCGGGTGTCTCCATATCTACCGATTATCGGGTGTGTGGATTTCCCACCAGGCCTTAACTACAAAGTGTTTTCTGACTGGAGGGAGAAGGGTCTGAGCTATTTTGCGCAACTAAAAAAATGATAGGGATGGCTTGATTTGTACCTTTCAGAGCCTGGTAGAACAATATCACCTCCCAACCAATAACTTTTATGCATATTTGCAGATACGCCATTATATTGAAAGTACGGATAGAGAAGTGGCAACGGAATGGGGATTGCTTCAAATAGCCCCGGGCCTAAAGCTGTACCAAGCAGGGAAACGTTCAATTTCCTGGTGGTATCAAAAAATTCTGACAATTAAGGGACCGGAACATATTAACCTAGCCAAGGAAAAATTCAATAAATACTTTGATAGGTTACAAGGAGAGGACATATCAGAAAGTATTAAATTTGCGGCAGAGGCAACCTCATGTATTAGCTGGAGAGAGTCACAGTGCAAAATCATAAATAACTTTTACTTGACCCCAGCTAGAATGGCCAAGTGGACGGAATCAAAGGCAGGGAATTGTTTCAAATGCAAAAGGGCAGGGGCAGATTTGTTACATTGTATTTGGAGTTGTCCAAAAGTTAGGCAATACTGGGCAAAGGCCCAGTATTGGTTGAACTGCTATCTCCAGAATAAAATTGAGTTACAGGCAGAGCATGTATTTTTTTTTAAAAAAGACGGCCATTACAGGGGACAGGCAGCTGGTTAATTTAGTTATTCTGGTGGCACGCAGTCTACTTTTCAAAAAATGGAGACAGAGAGAAACTCCCTGTATTAGGGAAGTCACTAATGCTATCAAAACCCAGATGTTTGTAGAAAGGCAGAACCTTAAGCATGATTCAGAAAAACAGTTTAAAAACTACTTTAATAAATGGGGAAGCCTGATCAGTTCATGGACATCAGAGCAGCAGGGTCACTTTTTGAAACCTTTCCAGAATGCAGTGCCATTCTTAAATCTGATTATATCCGGTGCATTACCTAGGTTATGGCTAACAGAAAGGGCTACTTGATATAGGGTAAATCTTCTTTTTTTTTTTTTTTTTTCTTCTCTGCTTCGCTCCTCTCTCTCTGTTTTGCCCCCTCCTCCCGCTCCCTCTCTCCCCCACTTTTGCGCTTTGTGCTGCGTTTTCCTGTTGATGTTTCTTCTTCGTTTTTTCCTTTTTGTTATTTCTCAATGCCGAGGTACGCAGATCCTTAATTTAGTAGAAACTAATTGTAAATCAATCAGACATTTTTCTTTCTTTTTTGGAAGGATTGTTCGCAGTTTGGAAAACTGAGGTCAAGAACAAGTGTTTAGTGTTATTTCTCCTTTTTATTCATCTGATCTTGGTGTGGGAGAAATTTAATATACGTATGTTATATGCCATGTTATGTAAATATCTATATTGTGAGGTATTATCTTTTTTTCTGTTCATACCCACAAAGATCACATTATTGGTTTGATTATGCTGTATTATATGGTGAACCTCAATAAAAAGAAATTAAAAAAAAAAAGAAAAAAAAAAAAAAAAACCCTTGGTAACCAGGTTATACCATAACAGGGTTATAGAGGTATTTGATCACACTCCAGAAGTTGGCTCGGTTGGACAGATTTCTGTTTAGCTTGTCTGAAAAATAGAGGATTTGGGTAGTCTTGTTTGCCTAATGCAGGTGTTACGCAGTTATTTATAAACAACAAGGTCATCTCAGGAGCCTGTTTGTCTATATTTTAACCATAAGGAATCCCTGTATCAAAACAACTTGAGGAGGCCCGCTGAGACCCAAGGTAGATGCGCTCCCTTGAGTCTGAGCTTCTGGAGTGGAGAATGGACATTACAGACCTGCTGGAATGGAGTATAAAAAGTCCACTGCCAAATCTGGGCTAGGTATTAGGGATAATCTGTGCCACGGTATATTTTAAAGGTAAAATAGGGAGGACTGGGGGTTAAAGTTCTGAAATGACCTAGCGGTGATGATTTTAGGAGCTGATTTAATGTGCTTTATTTTGTGGACACAGTAGATGAGGGAGTGGTCCCTAAATACATTTGGTAATACTCCAGATTCCAGAATTCTACTTGGGCAGGACTCAAGTATCCAGTCCAGAAGAGAATGATTGGAGGATAAACAAGTGGGAACAGATATTAATTGCATGAGATTAATTGCCTAAAAGACTGAGCAGAATTGATTGTTTTGAGGTAAAAAAAGTTTAAATTATAGTCGCAAAGAACCACCAATTTACCGTTCTTTTACTGAGAGGCAATTTCATCAATTAGATTAGATATTTCGAGAATGGGATTTCTATTTTGGTAGCAATAGATTCAAAGCTTGTGTAGGAATTAGGTAGGTTTATAAGGGAGAAAGTCATAGACTCCTCAACATATATTAAGCACCACCTCCTTTTAGCTCTCTCTTTTCTGAGACACAGATAACCACATGTCAGTCCAACATTTGTAAATCGGCCCCTATATCATTTGCTAGTGCTAGTAGTAAGATAAATACAAATGTAGACTGTTAAAGTTCTGAAATGACCTAGCGGTGATGATTTTAGGAGCTGATTTAATGTGCTTTATTTTGTGGACACAGTAGATGAGGGAGTGGTCCCTAAATACATTTGGTAATACTCCAGATTCCAGAATTCTACTTGGGCAGGACTCAAGTATTCAGTCCAGAAGAGAATGGTTGGAGGATAAACAAGTGGGAACAGATATTAATTGCGTGAGATTAATTGCCTAAAAGACTGAGCAGAATTTATTGTTTTGAGGTAAAAAAAGTTTTAACCACATGTCAGTCCAACATTTGTAAATCGGCCCCTATATCATTTGCTAGTGCTAGTAGTAAGATAAATACAAATGTAGACTGTTGTTGAGGTTTGCAGAGACTAAATCAGATCAGCTTGCAAGGCCGGATTGGCCTACCAGGATACCAGGAGATTTCCCGGTGGGTAGCAGCTGGGGCTGGATAGCTACAATTTAAAGGGGTGATTAATGGATGCAATTGGGTTGTATGGTGCCTATATAACAACAATCTGGCACTTTTTTAAATACAAAGTAATATCATTTAATTCTGGAAAAAAAATTGGGTAAATAAGTATCCTAGTAATCCTTTTGAGAAAGATGGGACATGTACATACTTCTGACTCAATATAAAATAGGGCTGGTCTTAATATTTTTCCAGGGCTGCTTTTTATTACTAGTTCGGCCCTGCCAGCTTATACACTTTACAGACATGTTCCCCCATACACAATGACAATTCTATGGTTTCACAAACTTTATTTACAGCATCAGGAGTAACACTTCCCCAAGGACACATATGTTAAGGGAATATTTCTATTTTGCTTATGGAAAACTCAAATAGTAATAATATTTATTCCCATAAAAAGGTGTAAGCTGTTCATTTTGATGTTGAAACAATGTTTGAGCTATATGGCTTTGTAGCATAGAAAGGTCTGATGAGCAAAAATCCTGAGCTTCTTTACAACCATACGGCTAATGCTCCTTTTTTTCTTACCGCTCACTTAAGACAACGCTGGTATTACAGGTTTTCTGCAAGCCGGCGTTAGCCTCAGAAAAGTGAGCGTTGAGCAACATTTAGCTCCACATCTCACCTCAATACCAGCGTTGCTTACGGTAGCGGTAAGCTGGCAAAACGTGCTCGTGCACGATTTCCCCATAGGAAACAATGGGGCTGAGCTGGCTGAAAAAAAAACTTACACCTGCAAAAAAGCAGTGTTCAGCTCCTAACGCAGCCCCATTGTTTCCTATGGGGAAATGAATCGGAATTAAGGTAGGAAAAATCCTATTGGCTGATGAAATCAGCCAATAGGATTGACCTTGCATTCTATTGGCTGATTGGAACAGCCAATAGAATGCGAGCTCAATCCTATTGGCTGATTGGATCAGCCAATAGGATTGAACTTCAATCCTATTGGCTTTTAGTTTAACTATTAGTTAACTAATAGTTAGTTTAACTATTAGTTATATTGTAGCTAGCTTAGGGTTTATTTTATCGGTAAGTATTTAGTTTTAAATAGGAATAATTTATTTAATTATGGTAAATTTATTTCATTTAATTTCAAATATATTTAAGTTAGGGGGGTTAGACTTAGGTTTAGACTTAGGTTTAGGGGTTAATAAATTTAATATAGTAGCAGCGACGTTGGGTTCGGAAGATTAGAGGTTAATAAATGTAGGTAGGTGTCGGCGATGTTAGGGACGGCAGATTAGGGGTTAATAAAAATTAACTAGTGTTTGCAAGGCGGGAGTGCGGCGGTTTAGGGGTTAATACATTTATTAAAGTGGCGGCGATGTCCAGTCGGCAGATTAGGGGTTAAACATTTTATTTAAGTGTTTCCGATGTGGGGGGGGGGGGGCTCGGTTGAGGGGTTAATATTTAGTTTATGGGTGTTGGTGTACTTTTTAGAACTTTAGTTAAGAGTTTTATGTTCCGGCATTAGCCCATAAAACTCTTAACTACTGACTTTTATATGCGGTAGGAGTCTAGACAATCTCACTTTTTTAGGCGATCGTAATACCGGCGTTAGGCAAATCCCATTAAAAAGATAGGATACGCAATTGACGTAAGGGGATTTGCGGTAAGCTAAAATCGTGGAAAAAAGTGAGCGGTAGACCTGTACCTGCCTAACTCGTAATACCAGCGGGCGTTAAAAAGCAGCGTTGGGACCCTTCAAAGCTGCTTTTTAAGGCTAACGCAAGTCTCGTAATCTGGCCGATAGTAAAGTAACAAGCAAATCCAGATGTGTTAATGACGTAGACACAACTAGCTACTGTCATTTTGTTAACAAAACTTGCATTGATTTGCAGGTTGCTAACTTATCACCTCTGTTAAATGAACGTTAGAAACAGATATGACACAGGGTTAGGCTTGTAAACAAATATGTTTTTACTGCACATAATTAAACTTTTTTTTACAATCTTTATGTATTTCATGTCCCTTTCAATGAGTTAATTGCCAAACACCTAAGTACCATCTGATGGAGAATTGTGATCTCTATCTAAGCCAGTAACTCAATTATCATCCCCTGCTTTTATGTAATCAGTTATCCGGGTATAATTATTAGCTTTGTATTTCATCTCACACAGCAGTGAAAACCTCCAATTAATGATTCTGTTAAGTGGTGCTTTGTTATTGTATAATGAACATGAGCTCTTGTCGTCCCTTCACCTTTTTATGTGTTGTTACTGACATCCCTGGCTTCATCTATCCATTTCTCAGTCACCTTTTGTACCTTGTCCATTTCTGTAGTAGAATTGTTTTATATTAACCCCTCTGCCCTATCTATGTCACCCTTTAGCGCTCCTGTTGTACTGTCAATTTCTCAAACACCAGTGAGCTGTCCCTTTGTAAGACAGCAGTGAGAGTGTGTGTTGTCCCTTTGTCAGACTGTTGTGAGAGTGTGCGCTGTCCCTTTGTCAGACTGTAGTGAGAGTGTGCGCTGTCCCTTTGTCAGACTGTAGTGAGAGTGTGTGCTGTCCCTTTGTCAGACTGTAGTGAGAGTGTGCGCTGTCCCTTTGTCAGACTGCAGTGAGAGTGTGCGCTGTCCCTTTGTCAGACTGCAGTGAGAGTGTGTGCTGTCCCTATCTCAGACTGCAGTGAGAGTGTGTGCTGTCCCTATCTCAGACTGCAGTGAGAGTGTGCGCTGTCCCTTTGTCAGACTGCAGTGAGAGTGTGTGCTGTCGTTTTCTCAGTCTGCAGTGAGAGTGTGTGCTGTCCCTATCTCAGACTTCAGTAAGAGTGTGCGCTGTCCCTATCTCAGAGTGCAGTGAGAGTGTGTGCTGTCCCTATCTCAGACTGCAGTGAGAGTGTGTGCTGTCCCTATCTCAGACTGCAGTGAGAGTGTGTGCTGTCCCTTTCTCAAACTGCAGTGAGAGTGTGTGCTGTCCCTTTCTCAGACTGTAGTGAGAGTGTGCGCAGTCCATTTGTCAGACTGTAGTGAGAGTGTGCGCAGTCCCTTTGTCAGACTGTAGTGAGAGTGTGTGTTGTCCCTTTGTCAGACAGTAGTGAGAGTGTGCGCTATCCCTTTGTCAGACTGTAGTGAGAGTGTGTGTTGTCCCTTTGTCAGAAAGCAGTGAGACTGTACGCTGTCCCTTTGTCAGACTGTATTGAGAGTGTGTGTTGTCCCTTTGTCAGACTGTAGTGAGAGTGTGTGTTGTCCCTTTGTCAGACTGTAGTGAGAGTGTGCGCTGTCCCTTTGTAAGACTGTAGTGAGAGTGTGCGCAGTCCCTTTGACAGACTGCAGTGAGAGTGTGTGCTGTCCCTTTGTCAGACTGCAGTGAGAGTGTGTGCTGTCCCTTTGTCAGACTGTAATGAGAGTGTGTGTTGTCCCTTTGTCAGACTGTAGTGAGAGTGTGTGCTGTCCCTTTGTCAGACTATAGTGAGAGTGTGTGTTTGTCAGACTGTAGTGAGAGTGTGTGTTGTCCCTTTGTCAGACTGCAGTGAGAGTGTGTTGTCCCTTTGTCAGACTGTAGTGAGAGTGTGTGCTGTCCCTTTGTCAGACTGTAGTGAGAGTGTGCGCGGTCCCTTTGTCAGACTGCAGTGAGAGTGTTCACTGTCCCTTTGTAAGACTGTAGTGAGAGTGTGTGTTGTCCCTTTGTCAGACTGTAGTAAGACTGTGCGCTGTCCCTTTGTCAGACTGCAGTGAGAGTGTGCGCTGTCCCTTTGTAAGACTGTAGTGAGAAAGTGCGCAGTCCCTTTGACAGAATGCAGTGAGAGTGTGTGCTGTCCCTTTGTCAGACTGCAGTGAGAGTGTGTGTTGTCCCTTTGTCAGACTGCAGTGAGAGTGTGTGTGCTGTCCCTTTGTAAGACTGTTGTGAGAGTGTGCGCAGTCCCTTTGACAGACTGCAGTGAGAGTGTGTGCTGTCCCTTTGTCAGACTGCAGTGAGAGTGTGTGTTGTCCCATTGTCAGACTGTAGTGAGACTGTGCGCTGTCCCTTTGTCAGACTGCAGTGAGAGTGTGCGCTGTCCCATTGTCAGACTGCAGTGAGAGTGTGTGCTGTCGTTTTCTCAGACTGCAGTGAGAGTGTGTGCTGTCCCTATCTCAGACTTCAGTAAGAGTGTGCGCTGTCCATTTGTCAGACTGTAGTGAGAGTGTGTGCTGTCCCTATCTCAGAGTGCAGTGAGTGCGTGTGCTGTCCCTATCTCAGACTGCAGTGAGAGTGTGTGCTGTCCCTATCTCAGACTGCAGTGACAGTGTGTGCTGTCCCTTTCTCAGACTGTAGTGAGAGTGTGCGCAGTCCCTTTGTCAGACTGTAGTGAGAGTGTGTGTTGTCCCTTTGTCAGACCGTAGTGAGAGTGTGCGCAGTCCCTTTTTCAGACTGTAGTGAGAGTGTGTGTTGTCCCTTTGTCAGAATGTAGTGAGAGTGTGTGTTGTCCCTTTGTCAGACTGTAGTGAGAGTGTGTGTTGTCCCTTTGTCAAACTGTAGTGAGAGTGTGCACTGTCCCTTGTCAGACTGTAGTGAGACTGTGTGTGTTGTCCCTTTGTCAGACTGTAGTGAGAGTGTGCGCTGTCCCTTTGTAAGACTGTAGTGAGAGTGTGTGTTGTCCCTTTGTCAGACTGTAGTGAGAGTGTGTGTTGTCCCTTTGTCAGACTGTAGTGAGAATGTGTGCTGTCCCTTTGTAAGACTGTTGTTAGAGTGTGCGCAGTCCCTTTGACAGACTGCAGTGAGAGTGTGTGCTGTCCCTTTGTCAGACTGCAGTGAGAGTGTGTGTTGTCCCTTTGTCAGACTGTAGTGAGACTGTGCGCTGTCCCTTTGTCAGACTACAGTGAGAGTGTTCGTTGGCCCTTTGTCAGACTGTAGTGAGAGTGTGCGCTGTCCCTTTGTCAGACTGTAGTGAGACTGTGCGCTGTCCCTTTGTCAGACTGTAGTGAGAGTGTGCGCTGTCCCTTTGTCAGACTACAGTGAGAGTGTTCGTTGGCCCTTTGTCAGACTGTAGTGAGAGTGTGCGCTGTCCCTTTGTCAGACTGTAGTGAGACTGTGCGCTGTCCCTTTGTCAGACTGTAGTGAGAGTGTGTGTTGTCCCTTTGTCAGACTGTAGTGAGACTGTGCACTGTCCCTTTGTAAGACTGTAGTGAGAGTGTGTGTTGTCCCTTTGTCAGACTGTAGTGAGATTGTGCGCTGTCCCTTTGTCAGACTGTAGTGAGACTGTGTGCTGTCCCTTTGTCAGACTGTAGTGAGAGTGTGTACTGTCCCTTTGTAAGACTGTAGTGAAAGTGTGCGCAGTCCCTTTGTAAGACTGTAGTGAGAGTGTGCGCAGTCCATTTTTCAGACTGTAGTGAGACTGTGCGCTGTCCCTTTGTAAGACTGTAGTGAGAGTGTGTGCTGTCCCTTTGTCAGACTGTAGTGAGAGTGTGTGTTGTCCCTTTGTCAGACTGTAGTGAGACTGTGCACTGTCTCTTTGTCAGACTGTAGTGAGAGTGTGCGCTGTCCCTTTGTCAGACTGTAGTGAGAGTGTGTGTTGTCCCTTTGTCAGACTGTAGTGAGACTGTGCACTGTCTCTTTGTCAGACTGTAGTGAGAATGTGCGCTGTCCCTTTGTCAGACTGCAGTGAGAATGTGTGCTGTCCCTTTGTCAGACTGTAGTGAGACTGTGCACTGTCTCTTTGTCAGACTGTAGTGAGAGTGTGCGCTGTCCCTTTGTCAGACTGTAGTGAGAGTGTGCGCAGTCCCTTTGTCAGACTGTAGTGAGAGTGTGCGCAGTCCCTTTGTCAGACTGTAGTGAGAGTGTGCACTGTCCCTTTGTCAGACTGTAGTGAGAGTGTGTGTTGTCCCTTTGTCAGACTGTAGTGAGAGTGTGCGCAGTCTCTTTTTAAGACTGTAGTGAGAGTGTGTGTTGTCCCTTTGTCAGACTGTAGTGAGAGTGTGTGTTGTCCCTTTGTCAGACTGTAGTGAGAGTGTGTGCTGTCCCTTTGTCAGACTGCAGTGAGAATGTGTGTTGTCCCTTTGTCAGACTGTAGTGAGACTGTGCACTGTCTCTTTGTCAGACTGTAGTGAGAATGTGCGCTGTCCCTTTGTCAGACTGCAGTGAGAATGTGTGTTGTCCCTTTGTCAGACTGTAGTGAGACTGTGCACTGTCTCTTTGTCAGACTGTAGTGAGAGTGTGCGCTGTCCCTTTGTCAGACTGTAGTGAGAGTGTGCGCAGTCCCTTTGTCAGACTGTAGTGAGAGTGTGCGCAGTCCCTTTGTCAGACTGTAGTGAGAGTGTGCACTGTCCCTTTGTCAGACTGTAGTGAGAGTGTGTGTTGTCCCTTTGTCAGACTGTAGTGAGAGTGTGCGCAGTCTCTTTTTAAGACTGTAGTGAGAGTGTGTGTTGTCCCTTTGTCAGACTGTAGTGAGAGTGTGTGCTGTCCCTTTGTCAGACTGTAGTGAGAGTGTGTGCTGTCCCTTTGTTAGACTGTAGTGAGAGTGTGTGTTGTCCCTTTGTCAGACTGTAGTGAGAGTGTGCGCTGTCCCTTTGTCAGACTGTAGTGAGAGTGTGCACGGTCCCTTTGTAAGACTGTAGTGAGAGTGTGCGCTGTCCCTTTGTCAGACTGTAGTGAGAGTGTGCGCTGTCCCTTTGTCAGACTGTAGTGAGAGTGTGTACTGTCCCTTTGTCAGACTGTAGTGAGAGTGTGCGCAGTCCCTTTGTCAGACTGCAGTGAGAGTGTGCATTGTCCCTTTGTAAAACTGTAGTGAGAGTGTTCGCTGTCCCTTTGTCAGACTGTAGTGAGAGTGTGCGCTGTCCCTTTGTCAGACTGTAGTGAGAGTGTGCGCTGTCCCTTTGTCAGACTGTAGTGAGAGTGTGCGCAGTCCCTACCTCAGACTGCAGTGAGAGTGTGTGTTGTGCCTTTGTCAGACTGTAGTGAGAGTGTGCGCAGTCCCTTTCTCAGACTGCAGTGAGAGTAAGCACTCTGTGATCCAGCAACAAAAGCATTTAGAGAATATATATCAGACCTGCAAAACCACATCAGCAAAAGCACAGCCCATGAGAGAGTGTCACCAAACACCTTACAAACAGCTCTGAAGGAGAGGTACACTGGGCTCTGGGAGGAACAGATAGGGCAACAGAACAAGCTGGAGTGTTACAGGTCTCTACAGAGAGAGTACAGACTAGCTGAGTATCTCACAAGTGTCACCAACCCAAAGCACAGACAGATACTCACTAAATACAGAATCTCTGACCACCAGCTGGAAATAGAGACTGGCAGATATCAGACAAAATGGAGACCCAGGGCAGCCAGACAATGTGCACAGTGTGACAGTGGGGACATAGAGACCGAAGCGCACTTCCTCTTGTACTGTACAAGATACAAACTTCCCAAAAATAATGAAAGTAATAACAGACTTCCCACAGATGTCTGAACAAGAAAGACTATGAGGCCCATTTATCAAGCTCCGGATGGAGCTTGCGGGCCCGTGTTTCTGGCGAGTCTTCAGACTCACCAGAGACAGCAGCTATAAAGCAGCCGTTTAAAGACCGCTGCTCCATAACGCTGTCTGCCTGCTCTGAGCAGGCGGACAGAGATCGCCGGAATTCAACCCGATCGAGTACTATCGGGTTAATTGACACCCACCTGCTGGCGGTCGATTGGCTGCGAGTCTACAGCAGGCGGCGTTGCACCAGCAGCTCACAAGAGCTGCTGGTGCAATGCTGAATACGGAGAGAGTAATGCTCTCCGCATTCAGCGAGGTATGTCGGACTTGATCCACACTGTCGGATCAGGTCCGACATACCTTTGATAAATATCCCCCCAGGTGTACTCTTAGGAGAAAAAAACAAAGCTATAAGGATAGTTGCAAAATATGTAGCAGACTGTCACATGACCATAACCCCCAATCAGATTAAATTAACTGTTATCATATTTACCCACTATAGTCGTAATTTATAAATTGTTATTGGCAGCACATGCAATAATGTCATGCTAATAAAGTATTCTTGACTTGACTTGTGTGCTGTCCCTTTCTCAGACTGCAGCGAGAGGGTGTGCTGTCCCTTTCTCAGAATGCAGTGAGAGTGTGTGCTGTCCCTTCTTCAGACTGCAGCGAGAGGGTGTGCTGTCCCTTTCTCAGAATGCAGTGAGAGTGTGTGTTGTCCCTATCTCAGACTGCAGTGAGAGTGTGTGCTGTCCCTTTCTCAGACTGCAGTGAGAGTGTGTGCTGACTCTACCTCAGACTGCAGTGAGAGTGTATGCTGTCTCTATCTCAGACTGAAGTGAGAGTGTGTGCTGTCTCTATCTCAGACTGCAGTGAAAGTGTGTACTGTTGTTTTCTCAGACTGCAGTGAGAGTGTGTGCTGTGAGATTGTGTGCTGTCCCTTTGTCAGACTGCTGTGAGAGTGTGTGTTGTCCCTTTGTCAGACTGTAGTAAGAGTGTGTGCTGTCCCTTTGTCAGACTGCAGTGAGAGTGGGTGCTGTCCCTATCTCAGACTGCAGTGAGAGTGTGTGCTGTCCCTATCTCAGACTGCAGTGAGAGTGTGTGCTGTCCCTTTGTCAGACTGCTGTGAGAGTGTGTGCTGTCCCTTTGACAGACAGCAGTGAGAGTGTGTTAAAGTATATAACTTAACATAAATGATTGAATATTTGCTGCTAATAATACTAAAACTTACGGCTAGATTTAGAGTTTTGCGGCCAAAGGGGTGCGTTAGCTACGCGTGTTTTTTCCCCCCCGCACCTTTTAAATAACGCTGGTATTGAGAGTTCTCTGAAGGGCTGCGTTAGGCTCCAAAAAGGGAGCGTACAGGCATATTTACCGCCACTTCAACTCTCAATACCAGCGTTGCTTATGGACGCGGCCAGCTTCAAAAACGTGCTCGTGCACGATTCCCCCATAGGAAACAATGGGGCAGTTTGAGCTGAAAAAAAACCTAGCACTTGCAAAAAAGCAGCGTTCAGCTCCTAACGCAGCCCCATTGTTTCTTATGGGGAAACACTTCCTAAGTCTGCACCTAACACCCTAACATGTACCCCGAGTCTAAACACCCCTAACCTTACACTTATTAACCCCTAATCTTCCGCCCCCGCTATCGCTAACCCCTGCATACTATTATTAACCCCTAATCTGCCGCTCCGTACACAGCCGCAACCTACATTATAGCTATGTACCCCTAATCTGCTGCCCCTAACATCGCCGACCCCTATATTATATTTATTAACCCCTAATCTGCCCCCCCCAACGTCGCCGCTACCTACCTACACTTATTAACCCCTAATCTGCCGACCGGACCTCACCGCTACTATAATAAATGTATTAACCCCTAAAGCTAAGTTTAACCCTAACCCTAACACCCCCCTAAGTTAAATATAATTTAAATCTAACAAAATAAAATAAATCTTATTAAATAAATTATTCCTATTTAAAGCTAAATACTTACCTGTAAAATAAACCCTAATATAGCTACAATATAACGAATAATTATATTGTAGCTATTTTAGGATTTATATTTATTTTACAGGCAACTTTGTAATTATATTAACCAGGTACAATAGCTATTAAATAGTTAATAACTATTTAATAGCTACCTAGTTAAAATAAGTACAAAATTACCTGTAAAATAAATCCTAACCTAAGTTACAATTAAACCTAACACTACACTATCAATAAATTAATTAAATAAATTACCTACAATTATCTACAATTAAATCAAGTAAACTAAATTACAAAAACAAACAAACACTAAATTACAAAAATAAAAAAAGATTACAAGAATTTTAAACTAATTACACCTACTCTAAGCCCCCTAAAAAAATAACAAAGCCCCCCAAAATAAAAAAATTCCCTACCCTATTCTAAAATGAAAAGTTAACAGCTCTTTTACCTTACCAGCCCTTAAAAGGGCCTTTTGCGGGGCAGCTCTTTTGCATTTTAAAAAAACATACAATACCCCCCCAACATTACAACCCACCACCCACATACCCCTAATCTAACCCAAACCCTTCTTAAAAAACCTAACACTAAGCCCCTGAAGATCTCCCTACCTTATCTTCACCACGCCGGGTATCACCGATCCGTCCAGAAGACTTAGCTTTAGGGGTTAATACATTTATTATAGTAGCGGTGAGGTCCGGTCGGCAGATTAGGGGTTAATAAGTGTAGGTAGGTAGCGGCGACATTGGGGGGGCAGATTAGGGGTTAATAAATATTATGTAGGTGTCGGCGATGTTAGGGGCAGCAGATTAGGGGTACATAGGGATAATGTATGTGGCGGCGGTGTGCGGTCGGCAGATTAGGGGTTAAAATTTTTTATTAGAGTGGCGGCGATGTGGGGGGCCCTCGGTTTAGGGGTGCATAGGTAGTTTATGGGTGTTAGTGTACTTTAGAGCAGTGATTTTTAACCTTTTTTTTGCCGTGGCACACTTTTTTACATTAAAAAATCCTGTGGCACACCACCATCCCAAAATTTTAAAAAAATCATACATTGTAGCCTAATACAGCATATACATATACACATACACACAAACACACACATACTGTATGTATTGTGCTGTTATGCCATGCCTCCTACAAACTACCCCTGCACTGGGAGTAAAAAACAAGCAAAGTTTAAAAAATATGTCACACTGTTGTCAGTCTGCCGTGGCACACCTGAGGATCTCTCACGGCACACTATTGTGCCACGGCACACTGGTTGAAAAACACTGCTAGGCGTTAATTTTTATTAAGTCTGACTTAATAAAAGTTAAGTTTTAGTATTATTAGCGCCACATCTTCAATATTCTATGTTTCATTGTATACTTTAATCAGCTATTCAGCTGAATCATTTTCTCTAAACCCAAGAGAGCTACAATTGTATTCTTTTCAAGAGTTTGTCCTTTTCCTCTCTTAAATACTTTTGTATTAACACATTAATACACAGCACCTGTAACCCACAATGTTAACTCTCAGTTTATAGAGTATTATATATATGGGATTACAGGGTTTTAGATACATTAAGTAGTGCCATTGGATTTATCTTTCTTGCAGTGAGTGCGTGTGCTGTCCCTTTGTAAGACTGCAGTGAGACTGCGTGCTGTCCCTTTGTAAGACTGCAGTGAGGGTGTGTGCTGTCCCTTTCTCAGACTGCAGTGAGAGTGTCTGCTGACCCTTTGTAAGACTGCAGTGAGAGTGTGTGCTGTCCCTTTGTAAAACTGCAGTGAGAGTGTGTGCTGTCTCTATCTCAGACTGCAGTGAGAGTGTGTGCTGTCTCTATCTCAGACTGCAGTGAGAGTGTGTGCTGTCTCTATATCAGACTGCAGTGAGAGTGTGTGCTGTCTCTATCTCAGACTGCAGTGAGAGTGTGTGCTGTCTCTATCTCAGACTGCAGTGAGTGTGTGTGCTGTCCCTTTGTAAGACTGCAGTGAGAGTGTGTGCTGTCCCTTTCTCAGACTGCAGTGAGAGTGTGTGCTGACTCTACCTCAGACTGCAGTGAGAGTGTGTGCTGACCCTTTGTAAGACTGCAGTGAGAGTGCGTGCTGTCCCTTTGTAAGACAGCAGTGAGAGTGTGTGCTGTCTCTAGCTCAGACTGCAGTGAGAGTGTGTGCTGTCTCTATCTCAGACTGCAGTGAGAGTGCGTGCTGTCCCTTTTAAGACTGCAGTGAGAGTGTGTGCTGTCTCTATCTCAGACTGCAGTGAGAGAGTGTGCTGTCTCTATCTCAGACTGCAGTGAGAGTGTGTGCTGTCCCTTTGTAAAACTGCAGTGAGAGTGTGTGCTGTCCCTATCTCAGACTGCAGTGAGAGTGTGTGCTGTCCCTATCTCAGACTGCAGTGAGAGTGTGTGCTGTCTCTATCTCAGACTGCAGTAAGAGTGTGTGCTGTCTCTATCTCAGACTGCAGTGAGAGTGTATGCTGTCTCTATCTCAGACTGCAGTGAGAGTGTGTGCTGTCCCTATCTCAGACTGCAGTGAGAGTGTGTGCTGTCCCTATCTCAGACTGCAGTGAGAGTGTGTGCTGTCCCTATCTCAGACTGCAGTGAGAATGTGTGCTGTCTCTATCACAGACAGTGAGAGTTTGTGCTGTCTCTATCTCAGACTGCAGTGAGAGTGTGTGCTGTCTCTATCTCAGACTGCAGTGAGAGTGTGTGCTGTCTCTATCTCAGACTGCAGTGAGAGTGTGTGCTGTCTATCTCAGACTGCAGTGAGAGTGTGTGCTGTCCTTTTCTCAGGCTGCAGTGAGAGTGTGCGGTCCCTATCTCAGACTGCAGTGAGAATGTGTGCTGTCTCTATCACAGACTGCAGTGAGAGTTTGTGCTGTCTCTATCTCATACTGCAGTGAGAGTGTTTGCTGTCCCTATCTCAGACTGCAGTTAGAGTGTGTGCTGTCCGTATCTCAGACTGCAGTGAGAGTGTGTGCTGTCCCTATCTCAGACTGCAGTGAGAGTGTGTGCTGTCCCTATCTCAGACTGCAGTAAGAGTGTGTGCTGTTGTTTTCTCAGGCTATAGTGAGTATGTGCTGTCCCTTTGTCAGACTGCAGTGAGAGTGTGTGCTGTTCCTTTCTCAGACTGCAGTGAGAGTGTGTGCTGTCCCTATCTCAGACTGCAGTGAGAGTGTGTGCTGTCTCTATCTCAGACTGCAGTGAGAGTGTGTGCTGTCCCTATCTCAGACTGCAGTAAGAGTGTGTGCTGTTGTTTTCTCAGACTGCAGTGAGAGTGTGTGTTGTCCCTATCTCAGGCTGCACTAAGAGTGTGTGCTGTCCCTATCTCAGACTGTAGTAAGAGTGTGTGCTGTCCCTATCTCAGACTGCAGTGAGAGTGTGTGCTGTCCCTATCTCAGACTGCAGTGAGAGTGTATGCTGTCTCTATCTCAGACTGCAGTGAGAGTGTGTGCTGTCCCTATCTCAGACTGCAGTGAGAGTGTGTGCTGTCCCTATCTCAGACTGCAGTGAGAGTGTGTGCTGTCCCTATCTCAGACTGCAGTGAGAATGTGTGCTGTCTCTATCACAGACAGTGAGAGTTTGTGCTGTCTCTATCTCAGACTGCAGTGAGAGTGTGTGCTGTCTCTATCTCAGACTGCAGTGAGAGTGTGTGCCGTCCTTTTCTCAGGCTGCAGTGAGAGTGTGCGGTCCCTATCTCAGACTGCAGTGAGAATGTGTGCTGCCTCTATCACAGACTGCAGTGAGAGTTTGTGCTGTCTCTATCTCATACTGCAGTGAGAGTGTGTGCTGTCCCTATCTCAGACTGCAGTTAGAGTGTGTGCTGTCCGTATCTCAGACTGCAGTGAGAGTGTGTGCTGTCCTTATCTCAGACTGCAGTGAGAGTGTGTGCTGTCCCTATCTCAGACTGCAGTGAGAGTGTGTGCTGTCTCTATCTCAGGCTGTAGTGAGTGTGTGCTGTCCCTATCTCAGACTGCACTGAGAATGTGTGCTGTCTCTATCTCAGACTGTAGTAAGAGTGTGTGCTGTCGTTTTCTCAGGCTGTAGTGAGTGTGTGCTGTCTCTTTCTCAGACTACAGTGAGAGTGTGTGCTGTCCCTATCTCAGACTGCAGTAAGAGTGTGTGCTGTTGTTTTCTCAGGCTATAGTGAGCATGTGCTGTCCCTTTGTCAGACTGCAGTGAGAGTGTGTGCTGTTCCTTTCTCAGACTGCAGTGAGAGTGTGTGCTGTCCCTATCTCAGACTACAGTGAGAGTGTGTGCTGTCTCTATCTCAGACTGCAGTGAGAGTGTGTGCTGTCCCTATCTCAGACTGCAGTAAGAGTGTGTGCTGTTGTTTTCTCAGACTGCAGTGAGAGTGTGTGTTGTCCCTATCTCAGGCTGCACTAAGAGTGTGTGCTGTCCCTATCTCAGACTGTAGTAAGAGTGTGTGCTGTCGTTTTCTCAGGCTGTAGTGAGTGTGTGCTGTCGTTTTCTCAGGCTGCAGTGAGAGTGTGTGCTGTCCCTATCTCAGACTGCAGTGAGAGTGTGTGCTGTCCCTATCTCAGACTGCAGTGAGAGTGTGTGCTGTCACTATCTCAGACTGCAGTGAGAGTGTGTGCTGTTGTTTTCTCAGGCTATAGTGAGTGTGTGCTGTCCTTTTGTCAGACTGCAGTGAGAGTGTGTGCTGTCTCTATCTCAGACTGCAGTGAGAGTGTGTGCTGTCTCTATCTCAGACTGCAGTGAGAGTGTGTGCTGTCCCTGTCTCAGACTGCAGTGAGAGGGCGTGCTGTCCCTTTGTAAGACTGCAGTGAGAGTGTGTGCTGTCCCTTTCTCAGACTGCAGTGAGAGTGTGTGCTGACCCTTTGTAAGACTGCAGTGAGAGTGTGTGCTGTCTCTATCTCAGACTGCAGTGAGAGTGTGTGCTGTCTCTATCTAAGACTGCAGTGAGAGTGTGTACTGTCTCTATCTCAGACTGCAGTGAGAGTGCGTGCTGTCCCTTTGTAAGACTGCAGTGAGAGTGTGTGCTTTCCCTATCTCAGACTGCAGTGAGAGTGCGTGCTGTCCCTTTGTAAGACTGCAGTGAGAGTGTGTGCTTTCCCTATCTCAGACTGCAGTGAGAGTGTGTGCTTTCCCTATCTCAGACTGCAGTGAGAGTGTGTGTTGTCTATCTCAGACTACAGTGAGAGTGTGTGCTGTCTCTATCTCAGACTGCAGTGAGAGTGTGTGCTGTCTCTATCTCAGACTGCAGTGAGAGTGTGTTCTGTCCCTATCTCAGACTGCAGTGAGAGTGTGTGTTGTCCCTATCTCAGACTGCAGTGAGAGTGTGTGCTGTCTCTATCTCAGGCTGTAGTGAGTGTGTGCTGTCCCTATCTCAGACTGCACTGAGAGTGTGTGCTGTCTCTATCTCAGACAGTAGTAAGAGTGTGTGCTGTCGTTTTCTCAGGCTGTAGTGAGTGTGTGCTGTCTCTTTCTCAGACTGCAGTGAGAGTGTGTGCTGTCCCTATCTCAGACTGCAGTAACAGTGTGTGCTGTTGTTTTCTCAGGCTATAGTGAGTGTGTGCTGTCCCTTTGTCAGACTGCAGTGAGAGTGTGTGCTGTCTCTATCTCAGACTGCAGTGAGAGTGTGTGCTGTCCCTATCTCAGATTGCAGTGAGAGTGTGTGCTGTCTCTATCTCAGACTGCAGTGAGAGTGTGTGCTGTCCCTATCTCAGACTGCAGTGAGAGTGTGTGCTGTCGTTTTCTCAGACTGCAGTGAGAGTGTGTGCTGTCTCTATCTCAGACTGCAGTAAGAGTGTGTGCTGTCGTTTTCTCAGACTGCAGTGAGAGTGGGTGCTGTCCCTATCTCAGACTGCAGTGAGAGTGTGTGCTGTCTCTATCTCAGACTGCAGTGAGAGTGTGTGCTGTCCCTATCTCAGACTGCAGTAAGAGTGTGTGCTGTCTCTATCTCAGACTGCAGTGAGAGTGTGTGCTGTCCCTATCTCAGACTGTAGTAAGAGTGTGTGCTGTCCCTATCTCAGACTGCAGTAAGAGTGTGTGCTGTCCCTATCTCAGACTGCAGTGAGAGTGTGTGCTGTCCCTATCTCAGACTGCAGTAAGAGTGTGTGCTGTCCCTATCTCAGACTGCAGTGAGAGTGTGTGCTGTCCCTATCTCAGAGTGCAGTAAGAGTGTGTGCTGTCCCTATCTCAGACTGCAGTGAGAGTGTGTGCTGTCCCTATCTCAGACTGCAGTAAGAGTTTGTGCTGTTGTTTTCTCAGGCTATAGTGAGTGTGTGCTTTCCCTATCTCAGACTACAGTGAGAGTGCGTGCTGTCCCTATCTCAGACTGCAGTGAGAGTGTGTGCTTTCGTTTTCTCAGGCTATAGTGAGTGTGTGCTGTCCCTATCTCAGACTGCAGTAAGAGTGTGTGCTGTTGTTTTCTCAGGCTATAGTGAGTGTGTGCTGTCCCTTTGTCAGACTGTAGTGAGAGTGTGTGCTGTCTCTATCTCAGACTGCAGTGAGAGGGTGTGCTGTCCCTATCTCAGACTGCAGTGAGAGTGTGTGCTTTCGTTTTCTCAGGCTGTAGTGAGTGTGTGCTGTCCCTATCTCAGACTGCAGTGAGAGTGTGTGCTGTTGTTTTCTCAGGCTATAGTGAGTGTGTGCTGTCCCTATCTCAGACTGCAGCGAGAGTGTGTGCTGTTGTTTTCTCAGGCTGCAGTGAGTGTGCGCTGTCCCTATCTCAGACTGCAGTGAGAGTGTGTGCTGTTGTTTTCTCAGGCTATAGTGAGTGTGTGTTGTCCCTATCTCAGACTGCAGTGAGAGTGTGTGCTGTTGTTTTCTCAGGCTGCAGTGAGTGTGCGCTGTCCCTATCTCAGACTGCACTGAGAGTGTGTGCTGTTGTTTTCTCAGGCTATAGTGAGTGTGTGCTGTCCCTATCTGAGACTGCAGTGAGAGTGTGTGCTGTCCCTATCTGAGACTGCAGTGAGAGTGTGTGCTGTCCCTATCTCAGACTGCAGTGAGAGTGTGTGCTGTTGTTTTCTCAGGCTGCAGTGAGTGTTTGCTGTCCCTATCTCAGACTGCAGTGAGAGTGTGTGCTGTTGTTTTCTCAGGCTGCAGTGAGGGTTTGCTGTCCCTATCTCAGACTGCAGTGAGAGTGTGTACTTTCATTTCTCAGGCTATAGTGAGTGTGTGGTGTCCCTTTGTCAGACTGCAGTAAGAGTGTGTGCTGTTGTTTTCTCAGGCTATAGTGAGTGTGTGCTGTCCCTATCTCAGACTGCAGTGAGAGTGTGTACTTTCATTTCTCAGGCTGTAGTGAGTGTGTGCTGTCCCTATCTCAGACTGCAGTGAGAGTGTGTGCTGTTGTTTTCTCAGGCTATAGTGAGTGTGTGCTGTCCCTATCTCAGACTGCAGTGAGAGTGTGTGCTGTTGTTTTCTCAGGCTGCAGTGAGTGTGTGCTGTCCCTATCTAAGACTGCAGTGAGAGTGTGTGCTGTTGTTTTCTCAGGCTGCAGTGAGTGTGTGCTGTCCCTATCTAAGACTGCAGTGAGAGTGTGTACTGTTGTTTTCTCAGGCTATAGTGAGTGTGTGCTGTCCCTATCTCAGACTGCAGTGAGAGTGTGTACTGTTGTTTTCTCAGGCTATAGTGAGTGTGTGCTGTCCCTATCTCAGACTGCAGTGAGAGTGTGTGCTGTTGTTTTCTCAGGCTGTAGTGAGTGTGTGCTGTCCCTATCTCAGACTGCAGTGAGAGTGTGTGCTGTTGTTTTCTCAGGCTGTAGTGAGTGTGTGCTGTCCCTTTGTCAGACTGCAGTGAGAGTGTGTGCTGTCCCTTTGTCAGACTGCAGTGAGAGTGTGTGCTGTCCCTTTGTCAGACTGCAGTGAGAGTGTGTGTTGTTGTTTTCTCAGGCTGTAGTGAGTGTGTGCTGTCCCTTTGTCAGACTGCAGTGAGAGTGTGTGCTGTTGTTTTCTCAGGCTGTAGTGAGTGTGTGCTGTCCCTTTGTCAGACTGCAGTGAGAGTGTGTGCTGTCCCTTTGTCAGACTGCAGTGAGAGTGTGTGCTGTCCCTTTGTCAGACTGCAGTGAGAGTGTGTGCTGTTGTTTTCTCAGGCTGTAGTGAGTGTGTGCTGTCCCTTTGTCAGACTGCAGTGAGAGTGTGTGCTGTTGTTTTCTCAGGCTGTAGTGAGAGTGTGTGCTGTCCCTTTGTCAGACTGCAGTGAGAGTGTGTGCTGTTGTTTTCTCAGGCTGTAGTGAGTGTGTGCTGTCCCTTTGTCAGACTGCAGTGAGAGTGTGCGCTGTCCCTTTGTCAGACTGCAGTGAGAGTGTGCGCTGTCCCTTTGCCAGACTGCAGTGAGAGTGTGTGCTGTCCCTTTGTCAGACTGCAGTGAGAGTGTGCGCTGTCCCTTTGTCAGACTGCAGTGAGAGTGTGCGCTGTCCCTTTGTCAGACTGCAGTGAGAGTGTGTGCTGTTGTTTTCTCAGGCTGTGTGAGTGTGTGCTGTCCCTTTGTCAGACTGCAGTGAGAGTGTGTGCTGTTGTTTTCTCAGGCTATACTGAGTGTGCGCTGTCCCTTTGCCAGACTGCAGTGAGAGTGGGTGCTGTCCCTTTGCCAGACTGCAGTGAGAGTGTGCGCTGTCTCTATCTCAGACTGCAGTGAGAGTGTGTGCTGTCCCTTTGCCAGACTGCAGTGAGAGTGTGCGCTGTCCCTATCTCAGACTGCAGTGAGAGTGTGCGCTGTCCCTTTGTCAGACTGCAGTGAGAGTGTGTGCTGTCCCTTTGTCAGACTGCAGTGAGAGTGTGTGCTGTTGTTTTCTCAGGCTGTAGTGAGTGTGTGCTGTCCCTTTGCCAGACTGCAGTGAGAGTGTGTGCTGTCCCTTTGTCAGACTGCAGTGAGAGTGTGTGCTGTCCCTTTGTCAGACTGCAGTGAGAGTGTGTGCTGTCCCTTTGTCAGACTGCAGTGAGTGTGTGTGCTGTCCCTTTGTCAGACTGCAGTGAGAGTGTGTGCTGTTGTTTTCTCAGGCTGTAGTGAGTGTGTGCTGTCCCTTTGTCAGACTGCAGTGAGAGTGTGTGCTGTCCCTTTGTCAGACTGCAGTGAGAGTGTGTGCTGTTGTTTTCTCAGGCTGTAGTGAGTGTGTGCTGTCCCTATCTCAGACTACAGTGAGAGTGTGCGCTGTCCCTTTGTCAGACTGCAGTGAGAGTGTGTGCTGTCCCTTTGTCAGACTGCAGTGAGAGTGTGTGCTGTTGTTTTCTCAGGCTATAGTGAGTGTGTGCTGTCCCTTTGTCAGACTGCAGTGAGAGTGTGTGCTGTTGTTTTCTCAGGCTATAGTGAGTGTGTGCTGTCCCTTTGTCAGACTGCAGTGAGAGTGTGTGCTGTCCCTTTGCCAGACTGCAGTGAGAGTGTGTGCTGTCCCTTTGTCAGACTGCAGTGAGAGTGTGTGCTGTCCCTTTGTCAGACTGCAGTGAGAGTGTGTGCTGTCCCTTTGTCAGACTGCAGTGAGAGTGTGTGCTGTCCCTTTGCCAGACTGCAGTGAGAGTGTGCGCTGTCCCTATCTCAGACTGCAGTGAGAGTGTGTGCTGTCCCTATCTCAGACTGCAGTGAGAGTGTGTGCTGTCCCTATCTCAGACTGCAGTGAGAGTGTGTGCTGTCCCTATCTCAGACTGCAGTGAGAGTGTGTGCTGTCCCTATCTCAGACTGCAGTGAGAGTGTGTGCTGTTGTTTTCTCAGGCTGTAGTGAGTGTGTGCTGTCCCTTTGCCAGATTGCAGTGAGAGTGTGTGCTGTCCCTTTGTCAGACTGCAGTGAGAGTGTGTGCTGTCCCTATCTCAGACTGCAGTGAGAGTGTGTGCTGTTGTTTTCTCAGGCTGTAGTGAGAGTGTGTGCTGTCCCTTTGTCAGACTGCAGTGAGAGTGTGTGCTGTTGTTTTCTCAGGCTGTAGTGAGTGTGTGCTGTCCCTTTGTCAGACTGCAGCGAGAGTGTGTGCTGTTGTTTTCTCAGGCTGTAGTGAGTGTGTGCTGTCCCTTTGTCAGACTGCAGTGAGAGTGTGTGCTGTTGTTTTCTCAGGCTGTAGTGAGTGTGTGCTGTCCCTTTGTCAGACTGCAGTGAGAGTGTGTGCTGTCCCTTTGTCAGACTGCAGTGAGAGTGTGTGCTGTCCCTTTGCCAGACTGCAGTGAGAGTGTGCGCTGTCCCTTTGTCAGACTGCAGTGAGAGTGTGCGCTGTCCCTTTGTCAGACTGCAGTGAGAGTGTGTGCTGTCCCTTTGCCAGACTGCAGTGAGAGTGTGTGCTGTCCCTTTGTCAGACTGCAGTGAGAGTGTGTGCTGTCCCTTTGTCAGACTGCAGTGAGAGTGTGTGCTGTCCCTATCTCAGACTGCAGTGAGAGTGTGTGCTGTTGTTTTCTCAGGCTGTAGTGAGTGTGTGCTGTCCCTTTGCCAGACTGCAGTGAGAGTGTGTGCTGTCCCTTTGTCAGACTGCAGTGAGAGTGTGTGCTGTCCCTTTGTCAGACTGCAGTGAGAGTGTGTGCTGTCTCTATCTCAGACTGCAGTGAGAGTGTGTGCTGTCCCTTTGTCAGACTGCAGTGAGAGTGTGTGCTGTCCCTTTGTCAGACTGCAGTGAGAGTGTGTGCTGTCCCTTTGTCAGACTGCAGTGAGAGTGTGCGCTGTCCCTTTGTCAGACTGCAGTGAGAGTGTGTGCTGTCCCTTTGTCAGACTGCAGTGAGAGTGTGTGCTGTCCCTTTGTCAGACTGCAGTGAGAGTGTGTGCTGTCCCTTTGTCAGACTGCAGTGAGAGTGTGTGCTGTTGTTTTCTCAGGCTGTAGTGAGTGTGTGCTGTCCCTTTGTCAGACTGCAGTGAGAGTGTGTGCTGTCCCTTTTTCAGACTGCAGTGAGAGTGTGCGCTGTCCCTTTGACAGACTGCAGTGAGAGTGTGTGCTGTCCCTTTGTCAGACTGTAGTGAGAGTGTGCGCAGTCTCTTTTTAAGACTGTAGTGAGAGTGTGTGTTGTCCCTTTGTCAGACTGTAGTGAGAGTGTGTGTTGTCCCTTTGTCAGACTGTAGTGAGAGTGTGTGCTGTCCCTTTGTCAGACTGCAGTGAGAGTGTGTGCTGTCCCTTTGTCAGACTGCAGTGAGAGTGTGTGCTGTCCCTTTGTCAGACTGCAGTGAGAGTGTGTGCTGTCCCTTTGTCAGACTGCAGTGAGAGTGTGTGCTGTCCCTTTGTCAGACTGCAGTGAGAGTGTGTGCTGTCCCTTTGTCAGACTGCAGTGAGAGTGTGTGCTGTCCCTTTGTCAGACTGCAGTGAGAGTGTGTGCTGTCCCTTTGTCAGACTGCAGTGAGAGTGTGTGCTGTTGTTTTCTCAGGCTATAGTGAGTGTGTGCTGTCCCTTTGTCAGACTGCAGTGAGAGTGTGTGCTGTCCCTTTGTCAGACTGCAGTGAGAGTGTGTGCTGTCCCTTTGTCAGACTGCAGTGAGAGTGTGTGCTGTCCCTTTGTCAGACTGCAGTGAGAGTGTGTGCTGTCCCTTTGTCAGACTGCAGTGAGAGTGTGTGCTGTCCCTTTGTCAGACTGCAGTGAGAGTGTGTGCTGTCCCTTTGTCAGACTGCAGTGAGAGTGTGTGCTGTCCCTTTCTCAGACTGCAGTGAGAGTGTGTGCTTTTGCTCAGACTGCAGTGAGAGTGTGTGCTGTCCCTTTGTCAGACTGCAGTGAGAGTGTGTGCTGTCCCTTTGTCAGACTGCAGTGAGAGTGTGTGCTGTCACTTTCTCAGACTGCAGTGAGAGTGTGTGCTTTTGCTATCTCAGACTGCAGTGAGAGTGTGTGCTGTCCCTTTGTCAGACTGCAGTGAGAGTGTGTGCTGTCCCTTTGTCAGACTGCAGTGAGAGTGTGTGCTGTCCCTTTGTCAGACTGCAGTGAGAGTGTGTGCTGTTGTTTTCTCAGGCTGTAGTGAGTGTGTGCTGTCCCTATCTCAGACTGCAGTGAGAGTGTGCGCTGTCCCTTTGTCAGACTGCAGTGAGAGTGTGTGCTGTCCCTATCTCAGACTGCAGTGAGAGTGTGTGCTGTCCCTATCTCAGACTGCAGTGAGAGTGTGTGCTGTCCCTTTGTCAGACTGCAGTGAGAGTGTGTGCTGTCCCTTTGTCAGACTGCAGTGAGAGTGTGTGCTGTCCCTTTGTCAGACTGCAGTGAGAGTGTGTGCTGTCCCTTTGTCAGACTGCAGTGAGAGTGTGTGCTGTCCCTTTGTCAGACTGCAGTGAGAGTGTGTGCTGTCCCTTTGTCAGACTGCAGTGAGAGTGTGTGCTGTCCCTTTGTCAGACTGCAGTGAGAGTGTGTGCTGTCCCTTTGTCAGACTGCAGTGAGAGTGTGCGCTGTCCCTATCTCAGACTGCAGTGAGAGTGTGTGCTGTCCCTATCTCAGACTGCAGTGAGAGTGTGTGCTGTCCCTATCTCAGACTGCAGTGAGAGTGTGTGCTGTCCCTATCTCAGACTGCAGTGAGAGTGTGTGCTGTCCCTATCTCAGACTGCAGTGAGAGTGTGTGCTGTTGTTTTCTCAGGCTGTAGTGAGTGTGTGCTGTCCCTTTGCCAGACTGCAGTGAGAGTGTGTGCTGTCCCTTTGTCAGACTGCAGTGAGAGTGTGTGCTGTCCCTATCTCAGACTGCAGTGAGAGTGTGTGCTGTCGTTTTCTCAGTCTGTAGTGAGAGTGTGTGCTGTCCCTTTGTCAGACTGCAGTGAGAGTGTGTGCTGTTGTTTTCTCAGGCTGTAGTGAGTGTGTGCTGTCCCTTTGTCAGACTGCAGTGAGAGTGTGTGCTGTTGTTTTCTCAGGCTGTAGTGAGTGTGTGCTGTCCCTTTGTCAGACTGCAGTGAGAGTGTGTGCTGTTGTTTTCTCAGGCTGTAGTGAGTGTGTGCTGTCCCTTTGTCAGACTGCAGTGAGAGTGTGTGCTGTCCCTTTGTCAGACTGCAGTGAGAGTGTGTGCTGTCCCTTTGCCAGACTGCAGTGAGAGTGTGCGCTGTCCCTTTGTCAGACTGCAGTGAGAGTGTGCGCTGTCCCTTTGTCAGACTGCAGTGAGAGTGTGTGCTGTCCCTTTGTCAGACTGCAGTGAGAGTGTGTGCTGTCCCTTTGTCAGACTGCAGTGAGAGTGTGTGCTGTCCCTTTGTCAGACTGCAGTGAGAGTGTGTGCTGTCCCTATCTCAGACTGCAGTGAGAGTGTGTGCTGTTGTTTTCTCAGGCTGTAGTGAGTGTGTGCTGTCCCTTTGCCAGACTGCAGTGAGAGTGTGTGCTGTCCCTTTGTCAGACTGCAGTGAGAGTGTGTGCTGTCCCTTTGTCAGACTGCAGTGAGAGTGTGTGCTGTCCCTTTGTCAGACTGCAGTGAGAGTGTGTGCTGTCCCTTTGTCAGACTGCAGTGAGAGTGTGTGCTGTCCCTTTGTCAGACTGCAGTGAGAGTGTGTGCTGTCCCTTTGTCAGACTGCAGTGAGAGTGTGCGCTGTCCCTTTGTCAGACTGCAGTGAGAGTGTGTGCTGTCCCTTTGTCAGACTGCAGTGAGAGTGTGTGCTGTCCCTTTGTCAGACTGCAGTGAGAGTGTGTGCTGTCCCTTTGTCAGACTGCAGTGAGAGTGTGTGCTGTTGTTTTCTCAGGCTGTAGTGAGTGTGTGCTGTCCCTTTGTCAGACTGCAGTGAGAGTGTGTGCTGTCCCTTTTTCAGACTGCAGTGAGAGTGTGCGCTGTCCCTTTGCCAGACTGCAGTGAGAGTGTGTGCTGTCCCTTTGTCAGACTGTAGTGAGAGTGTGCGCAGTCTCTTTTTAAGACTGTAGTGAGAGTGTGTGTTGTCCCTTTGTCAGACTGTAGTGAGAGTGTGTGTTGTCCCTTTGTCAGACTGCAGTGAGAGTGTGTGCTGTCCCTTTGTCAGACTGCTGTGAGAGTGTGTGTTGTCCCTTTGTCAGACTGTAGTAAGAGTGTGTGCTGTCCCTTTGTCAGACTGCAGTGAGAGTGTGTGCTGTCCCTTTGTCAGACTGCAGTGAGAGTGTGTGCTGTCCCTTTGTCAGACTGCAGTGAGAGTGTGTGCTGTCCCTTTGTCAGACTGCAGTGAGAGTGTGTGCTGTCCCTTTGTCAGACTGCAGTGAGAGTGTGTGCTGTCCCTTTGTCAGACTGCAGTGAGAGTGTGTGCTGTCTGTTTTCTCAGGCTGTAGTGAGTGTGTGCTGTCCCTTTGTCAGACTGCAGTGAGAGTGTGTGCTGTCCCTTTGTCAGACTGCAGTGAGAGTGTGTGCTGTCCCTTTGTCAGACTGCAGTGAGAGTGTGTGCTGTCCCTTTGTCAGACTGCAGTGAGAGTGTGTGCTGTCCCTTTGTCAGACTGCAGTGAGAGTGTGTGCTGTCCCTTTGTCAGACTGCAGTGAGAGTGTGTGCTGTCCCTTTGCCAGACTGCAGTGAGAGTGTGTGCTGTCCCTTTGTCAGACTGCAGTGAGAGTGTGTGCTGTCCCTTTGTCAGACTGCAGTGAGAGTGTGTGCTGTCCCTTTGTCAGACTGCAGTGAGAGTGTGTGCTGTCCCTTTGTCAGACTGCAGTGAGAGTGTGTGCTGTCCCTATCTCAGACTGCAGTGAGAGTGTGTGCTGTCCCTTTGCCAGACTGCAGTGAGAGTGTGTGCTGTCCCTTTGTCAGACTGCAGTGAGAGTGTGTGCTGTCCCTTTGTCAGACTGCAGTGAGAGTGTGTGCTGTCCCTTTGTCAGACTGCAGTGAGAGTGTGTGCTGTTGTTTTCTCAGGCTGTAGTGAGTGTGTGCTGTCCCTATCTCAGACTGCAGTGAGAGTGTGTGCTGTCCCTTTGTCAGACTGCAGTGAGAGTGTGTGCTGTCCCTATCTCAGACTGCAGTGAGAGTGTGTGCTGTCCCTATCTCAGACTGCAGTGAGAGTGTGTGCTGTCCCTTTGTCAGACTGCAGTGAGAGTGTGTGCTGTCCCTTTGTCAGACTGCAGTGAGAGTGTGTGCTGTCCCTTTGTCAGACTGCAGTGAGAGTGTGTGCTGTCCCTTTGTCAGACTGCAGTGAGAGTGTGTGCTGTCCCTTTGTCAGACTGCAGTGAGAGTGTGTGCTGTCCCTTTGTCAGACTGCAGTGAGAGTGTGTGCTGTCCCTTTGCCAGACTGCAGTGAGAGTGTGTGCTGTCCCTTTGTCAGACTGCAGTGAGAGTGTGTGCTGTCCCTTTGTCAGACTGCAGTGAGAGTGTGTGCTGTCCCTTTGTCAGACTGCAGTGAGAGTGTGTGCTGTTGTTTTCTCAGGCTGTAGTGAGTGTGTGCTGTCCCTATCTCAGACTGCAGTGAGAGTGTGCGCTGTCCCTTTGTCAGACTGCAGTGAGAGTGTGTGCTGTCCCTATCTCAGACTGCAGTGAGAGTGTGTGCTGTCCCTATCTCAGACTGCAGTGAGAGTGTGTGCTGTCCCTTTGTCAGACTGCAGTGAGAGTGTGTGCTGTCCCTTTGTCAGACTGCAGTGAGAGTGTGTGCTGTCCCTTTGTCAGACTGCAGTGAGAGTGTGTGCTGTCCCTTTGTCAGACTGCAGTGAGAGTGTGTGCTGTCCCTTTGTCAGACTGCAGTGAGAGTGTGTGCTGTCCCTTTGTCAGACTGCAGTGAGAGTGTGTGCTGTCCCTTTGTCAGACTGCAGTGAGAGTGTGTGCTGTCTGGGTGCCGCAGTGTTTATATCATTTCTTTGTCACCCAGCATCTGCACACAGAGCACAGCCTCGAGTGTCTGTCTGTGAGGCACGTCCTCAGGTAACCACAGTGGCAGATGACTCCTGTCTAGACATTTTATTGCTTCTGAAATATTCCTGCTTCCCTTTTCCTGGACACCTTTAATCCTTCACAGAATGGTGAGTTGTGCAGTCTCCTGCTCACTGCTGGGAATAAGATAAAGAAATGACATCATTAATAGATAGTTCGGCTGCAGATAACAGCGACTTGACCACTTCTAAATTGTCCTTTGTCTGATACAATTTAAAGGGACATTAAACACTTTCTAACTACAATTGTTTGCAGTCTTCCAATAGAGTAACATTCTCACAACATATTAACACCTTGTTTGCTGCCATTGTTTTTTCAAAGGTCAAGCACCACCCTTACAATTTGCGGGACCTGGGCAAGATAAATTTATTAGGGCACCCAAATTCAGCCCCCTTATTCCCCACACATGTATGCCCCATCCCTGTTTGTATGTACACACATATGTGACTATTTATATATATATATATACACAGACATACACAACGGCACTGCATCACTATCACATGTCTGTCTCTGTCAACTACACACACAGGGCACTATGTCACTGTCACTGTCACAGCTTTTTATGGTGCGCGGCCTGAACGCAATGAGACTGGGGGTGGGGAGGGATGAACCTGACAAAAGTTACAACCCCCCCCCGTGAACCCGGGCTCTAGAATGAATGGAGTGTGATGTCACCTATCTAATTGCTAATTGTGAACACCACTTGTCCCCCCAAACACATGTGCTGTATGCCGTGTAGCAGGGGTAGTGGGTACATGGTCTGCCCTAGTGTTATCTGCACTGCACTCTTTGTCACGTTACCAGACTTTGCAGGGCCCCACAAAAAATGGGGCCCGGAGCTGGACAGCGCATACTGGGCAAGACAAATTTGCAGGGGCCCACAGCCCAGTGTTCTTATTCCCCTCCCCTGCATTTAGTGTTACCTATATAAAGAATGACACTAAATATTACACCTCCTGATACCAAAAACACTTCTTCATAAACAAATTACAGGATATATATTGCTCCTTCTCATACCCTCACCCCTGAAAGTGCAGGCCCCCCAAAGTGCTGAATCATGAAAGAAAAAAAATGGTTTTAGTTTCCCTTCAAGGAATCATTTACATTACACCTTCAATGTAGGTGATGATACGGCTGTGAAAAAATGACCAGTATCAGAGACGAATCGCCACACACTGAAATGTATAGTAAAAAGGCCCCTGTGAGATGCACCTGTCTTCTGTGATATGGTAAATCATTACTTCTATGCAGCCAGACTCCCTAATTATATTATAAAAAGCTAACAGCAGATTCCCCCGAGGGAGTTTGTCTGCCGTGTGATTTTACACAGTGCCCCCCCAACTAATGCCCCCACCAAGAGCTCCCACTCTGTGGATCCCTGTGGAGACAGAGCTGCCTATACTAATCAAATGTTATGATCTAGTTTGTCAATTCTGTTTAATTATTTAAGATGCACAAGGCTTACATTTGTATAAGCGGTTAATGTTTACCTCTGTGCTATTCGTGAATTAGACATAGCATTCAATATTTTTAAAGCGATATGAAATAAATAAATACTAGATATAATGACGTATTAGTCTGGGAATAGTGTCACGATGTAGCTTTTTATTATTGACTAGTCCTAAAGCCCATTCACATGGGCCATTTTTTGCAGTACAGCGGTCCCACCCCTTGCGCTCTCTCCCTCCCCCTCTCTTTTTCTCTCTCTCCCCCCTCTCTTTTGCTCTCTCTCTCCCCCCCTCTTTTGTGTGCTTTCCCCCTCTCTTTTGCGCTCTCTCTCGCTCCACCTCTCTTTGGCTCTCTCTATCCCCCTCTCTTTTGCTCTCTCTCTCTCCCCCCTCTCTTTTGCGATCTCTCTCTCTTCCCCCTCTCTTTTGCTCTCTCTCTCCCCCCTCTCTTTTGCGATCTCTCTCTCTTCCCCCTCTCTTTTGTGCTCTCTCTCTCCCCCTCTCTTTTACGCTCTCTCTCCCCCCTCTCTTTTGCTCTGTCTCTCTCCCCATCCCTCGCTTTTGCTCTTTCTCCCCCTCTCTTTTGCACTCTCTCTCTCACCTCTCTTTTGCACGCTCTCTCTCCCCCCCTCTCTTTTGCTCTCTCTCTCTCCCCCCCTCTCTTTTGCGCTCTCTCCCCCCTCTCTTTTGTGCTCTATCTCCCCCTCTCTCTCTCTCCCCCCTCTCTTTTGCGCTCTCCCCCCCTCTCTTTTGCACTCTCTCCCCCTCTCTTTTGCTCTCTCTCTCTCCATCCCTCTCTTTTGCTCTCTCTCTCCCTCTCTTTTGCTCTCTCTTCCCTCTCTTGCTCTTTCCCATCTATTTTGTTCTTTCCCCCTCTCTTTCTATCTCTCTCCCCTTCTCTTTCTTCTTCTCTCCCCTCTCGCGCGTGACCATGCCCCAGCCACACCCCCGCCATGCCCGGCCACGCCCACTTTCGCCCGCACCGGCTTTTCAGGTAGGGATTCTAAGGCCAGTTGTGTTTGTCCTCGCGCTCAGTCTCTACTGCGCATGACAGCTTCGGACAAACACACTTGGCCTTTTATTATATAGGATAGTTTAATTTAGAAGATATACGTTTAAAGTTTTAGTTTCTATAAAGTACTTTAGTTTCTATAAAATAATGTTGGAACCTAGATTTTCCTCTTATCTATCTCTTCTACTGAGGATATTTAGGAACAAATATTAAACAGGCCATAAAAAGAGATTGTTCAAACAAGGTTTTTACTTTAAAGGGCTATAAAACACTAAGCAGCGGGTTATCATTGCAATATGTATTATTCAATATTTTAAAACGATTTTTCCTTTTATTTACTTATTTTTACTTAATCTGTGCAGGGTCCATTACGTCCTGTCACAGCCCCACAAGGGAGGGTGTGTGGTCTCTATAGGCAGGTACAGGAGTAGCTATTATTTGAAGTGACTACTAGAAGACAAGTGCACTACCTCTAGTTAATTTCTTGCCCATGCTCAGTAGAGGACTTTTGCTGAAAAAAAATCATATGACAAAGAGCTTGTGGTTTGTAGTTCCCGTATCTCACTAAAGTCAGTGGTTACACTGAGAATATCACAGAGCTTATTTTCCAAGAAAACAAGTTATGTCTTTGTAATGTTTACTTTGATTTAAAGGGACAGTCTAGTCAACATTAAACTTTCATGATTCGGACAGATCATTCAATTTTAAACAACTTTCCAATTTACTTTAATCATCAAATTTGCTTTGTTCTCTTAGTATTCTTTGTTAAAAACTAAACCTAAGTAGGTTCATATGCTAATTTATAAGCCCTTGAACCACCTCTTATCTCAGTGCATTTTGACAGTTTTTCACAGCTAGACAGCGCTAGTTTATGTGTGTGCTCACTCACATAAAGTTATTTGTAAGACAGCTCTGATTGGCTAAATTGCATGTCTGTCAAAATAACTGAAATAAGGGGGCAGTCTGCAGAGGCTTAGATACAAGGTAATCACAGAGGTAAAAAGTGTATTAATATAACAGTGTTGGTTATACAAACAGGACTTGTTTATTGGTGGGTGCATTTAGCCACCAATCAGCAAGCACAACCCAGTTTGTGAACCAAAAATGGGCCAGCTTCTAAAATTATATTCTTGCTTTCCTTTTATATAACAATCTCAGACATACTTAAATACAAAATATGTTGCTTTTGTGTAAACAAAAATCCAGGTAAAAGGGTTCATTTAAAAACTTTTGAATATAAAGTAAAAAAAAAAAAAAAGCTATGGTTTCCATTAAAGGGACACTGAACCTAAAGTTTTTCTTTAATGATTCAGGTAGAACTGCAATTTTAAGCAACTTTCTAATTTACTCCTATTATCATTTTTTCTTCATTCTCTTGGTATCTTTATTTGAAAAAGCAGGAATGTGAGTTTTGGAGCCTAACTATTTTTGGTTCAGAACTCTGGGTAGCGCTTGCAGATTGGTGGCTACATTTAAGGCACCAATCAGCAAGCCCTACCCAGGTGCTGAACTAAAGATGGGCCGATTGATAAGCTTACATTACTGCTTTTTTAAACAAAGATAGCAAGAGAACGAAGAAAAATTTATAATAGGAGTAAATTAGAAAGTTGCTTAAAATTGCATGCTCTATCTGAATCATGAAATAATTTTTTGGGGGTTTAGTGTCCCTTTAAATATTGCTTGAAGGGACAGTGTACTGTAAAACAATTCTCCCCTTTAATGTATTTCCAATAATACATTTTATCTGCTGAAGTGTATTAAATGGTTCACAAATAGATCCTTCACTTTTATTTTGTCCATTAAAATAGTTGATTTTGCCCGCTGCAACCTCCACCTATAATGTAAATCTCAGCACGGCAGTAATGGGTACATAAAAGCTTTGTACACAAGAGGCAGCAGTTGTAATCATCCTTCCAGAGGGAGGTGGGAGAGAGAGGTACAAACATGTTAATTTTCAATTGTTCTAAGACCCTGATGTCAGAACCACAAGAAACTGCCTTTTTGGCCTTGCCAGTCTCGCAATTCTTTAATCCAGCAATATATTAAAAGAAAGTAGGCTGACCCTCAATTCTCTTTGTCTCCCATAGGAAATAATAGGGATTGCAGCTTCAGCAAAAGTATTTAAAGGGACATGAAACACAAACATTTTTCTTACATGATTCATATCGAGAATACAATTTAAAAAAAGTTTCCAATTTACTTCTATTATCAAATGTCCTTTGTTCTCATGTTATTCTTTGTTGAAGAGATACCTAGGTAGGTAGCGTGCACATGCCTGAAGTGCTTCATGATAGGAAATAGCGCTGCCATCTGGTGCTCTTGCTAATGTATAACATTGTTGTAAAGCTGCTGCCATATAGTGCTGCAGACACGTGCACACTCCTGAGCTTACATACTTTCTTTTCAACAAAGGATAATAAGAAAAAAAAAGGAAATTTGATAATAGAAGTAAGCTGGAAAGGGGGGGAGTAGCCGGCAGCAGCTACGATGGCTGTGTAACACTGGAGCTCCGCAATCAGGGTCTCTTAAACAGCTACTCCTAGGATAGAAACCAAACCTATTTGGGAAGAATCTGTGTCCAAACAGAGGCCTAACCTCTGGAGGCTAACGGCTGGCTGATTGTACCAATCCTCTGCGAAACGTCACTGAAGCACACTTTTGACTGCAGACACACGGTGGAGATGGGCGCCATCTACACCACGCATCACAACCACGTGGCTGGAGGTTTAGGTAGCTGTCCTAAAATTGATCGGAGACCTTGGTAATCTGCCGCATAAAGGTAACAGGGGAAACCGACACGCCACACTATACAAACCCAATCGGCCATACACACAAGCCACCTGTCTCCCCTGCATAATGTATCTCCCATAGGGAGCAAATATATACAGCCTAAAAATGGCGGTAAAGCCTTAAGAAACAGCCAGGAGATAGAGGTGAAGATAAAATGTGCCACACTGTACCAGATTTTAAGACCAGTTCAGACTACATTTATAATCCGGTAAAGGCAAATTGTAAAAGCTACCGAATTAACCAGACCTCTGAGGGGATTTCGCATTGTATACCTAAGCTTGTCCACTATAAAAGGATAACACTAAGGGATAGTGAGAATACAGGCCATATACCGTTACACATGGTCACGTGATCGAATCACAGCTTTGATCTGGGATAACTTAAAGGAGATAAACCACCATATAATCCCTCCAGCAATTGCCCTAGTACTTTCTGCATAAAAATAACCAGCGTGATCCCTTAACCCCTGTCTCATTTGTGATACACTGGATGGGGGATGCTCTATGCAGAGGTGACTATAGGTTATTTGGTATATCCTAAACAGTAAATTGCTATCCCTTTCTAAAGAAGTTAAAAGAAGCTACAAGCACATCTAATTAAACTGAGCCTAAAGAAAGATATATTTAGATACCAATACCAGAGAGTATTGGTATCTAAATATAGTTTTGATCTATAATACTTTTCATCTTTACTGTACCGAGATGACGACCAAAAAACGGACAAAATCAGAACGAATATTAAAACTAACTGCCACCAAAACTCATACCAGGTCTTCATATTTCACTGCTGAGCAACCTCCCTCACCTGCTAGCTCTAGCAATAAGAATAAATCTTTATCTAGCCCGCAGGCTCAAGTAACTGAACCTACATTGCCTTCTGACGAACACAATGTTCTCACTTTGCGTCAAAGCAGGACATTTCTGACATCTTTAGGACCTGCCTAAGAGAAGAACTGACGGAGTTAAAGCAAGACCTCCAAACCTTAGGCTCCAGAGTAGATATGCTAGAAGCAGAAACTGAAGAAATCAGAGAAGATATCCAACGTATAGATGATAAATCTTCAACACATCAAGAAACAATTGAATCTCTTCTGGACAAGATAGATCTTGAAAATAAAAGCAGAAGGGAAAAATTTGCGACTAAGGAGAATACCTGAATCTATACTGCCGAGAGACTTCCCTGAATACTTACAAACACTATTTACTACCATAAAGGAATCCTCCTACACAGAAATTATCCTCTGGGTCAGAGCCCATAGAGCCCTTCGCCCTAGACCTCCTGACACGGCTCCGTCTAGGGACATTATCATCAGGTTCAATAACTTTTTAGAAAGGGAGATGCTACTTAATCAGTCAAGAAGACGGCAACCTGTCAGATTTAGAGGCAATGTCATACAATTCAGTCCACTCACATCCATGCTGCATAATAAAAAGATCCCTTACAGATGGGGATTCCCCATCCAGCTTATGGTTATCCAAGACAACAAGAGATATGTCTGCAACACACCAGAGGACATAACACCTTTCTGCAAAGAGCTTGGTATGGACCCACCAACCGACACAACCTCCTCATCCACTTCTCATCTGATACTACCCAAAAGGATGAACCTAAACCATATGAAATGGCAAACCAAAATGCCACACAAAAATAAGGATCAAAAACAGGATAAAGACATCAGGAAGACTCCTTCACCGAGATCTTCCCACTCCTCTAACTATGAAGAGGGATAAATCTGAAACCCACCTAGCCTTCCCCATGCCATCAAACTAACTAGCCCATCACTCAATTGCAGAAATACCTCACACAGCTGTGTGATGCAGCAGGACTTTCCCCTCAGGACATTCAGACTGTAAGTACCTGCATCTGAACAGGCAAAGCAAATTGGTTCCATCTCTTTGCGACACATCTTTTTTTACACTGTTTAAAGATAACTCCAAAACAAGTACCTTTTGAAATCTTACCCAGGACACGGAAATAGTTTTCCCTTTTGCTCGCTGTTCATAACGGTGAAGGAGGGAAAATGCATAGTTACTGTGTAAATATTAGAGACTCTTTTTTCTCTATTTTATGCCTAACTTTAGACTTAGAGATATGTTGTTGTTTTTTAAAGTTACTGTTTCCAATATTTGGTTATCAATTTGTGTTCTATGTCATTTTATACTGTATACATGCAATGTTCTTTCTTCATACAGTGCAGAAGAGGTTTTCACAAACCCATGCTACCCTGACAGATATAAGCCTAGATTAGACACTCCAGCTCACAATCCCAACACTACCATATCTTATGCCACCTCAGAACACTAAAGCGCTACGCTCATTATTTATACTATATCAAAATAGAGCTGCGGAATCTGTTGGCGCTCTACAAATAACCGATAATAATAATAATAATAATAATAATAATAAAATGTCAAGGGATTAAATTCACCCTGTAAGCGTTCTAAAGCACTTTCTTATATAGCAAAACATCAAGCCGACATTTTATACTTACAAGAAACCCACTTTAAAAGAAACCACCACCCAAAATATTTAAGACAAACATATACTCAACATTATCACAGCTCTGGCCCTACTAAAAAATGTGGAGTCGAGTTAGTATGTTACTCAAGAGAAAATTACCCTTTACACTAATACAAAAAGTATCCGACACAGAGGGTAGAAATTTAGGTTTGGTAGGTCTTCTGTATGGTAAACCCATAACACTCAAACATCTATACCCCCAACACAGACCAAAAACCTTTCTATACTAAAATGTTTAATCATATACTAGATATTTTCAAAGGGCCCATCTATATAGGGGGTGACTTTAATTTTCCTCTCCAACCGCAACTAGACAGTACTAACCCTCTCACAAAGCCAAATACAAAATTCCTCACATACTTTTGGAAAAACCTTAAACTGCATAAACCCTATGACACCTGGCGCTTGCTACATCCTACTACAAAGGATTTCACAGTCTACTCCCACCCGAACTAATCTTACAGATGTATAAATTACATCTTTGTTTATCAACTAGGCCTCTCTCAAATTTGTAGATGTGAAATATCACCTACCCTGTGGTCAGACCATTCAGCTGTAGTGCTTTAAATCAATTGGCCAGAACACAGATCTAGTCCTTTTCTCTGGACACTAGATGATACATTGCTAAACAATGTAGAATCAGTCACTAAACTTAATAACACCCTAACAGAATATTTTCGCATTAAAACCCCTTCAACACCCAATCAATTTGCGGTTTGGGAAGCACACAAATGCCTCCTTAGAGGAGAACTCATCAAATTGAAATCCAAAATTAAACAAACACAAAGAAAAACACACTACGAACTGACTTCCAAACGTTCAAATCTAGGCTTTCAGCATAAACAATCCCCATTGGACCCTATTCTCCTGTCTGAAATCAAAAGTACAATAAAGGCATTGGATGACTTCTTGCAGATTAAATACCACACTCTCCGAAGGAAAACCAATAGCCTATTTCATTATGAAAGCAATAGAGCAGGTAAATATTTAGCAAGAATCCTTAAAAAAAGGAAACAAATCACATACTGTATCTATGAAATTCGTCCTCCTAAGCATTTCACACTTATTACTCAAGTCTGTATAACATCAACCCGGAAATCCCACCTTCTCAAGTCCCTCATTTGAGAAGGTGGGATTTCCGGGTTGATGTCCCCTCCCCACTATTACAGACACACAACTAAAAGACCTTAATGCCCACATCACTGCACAGGAGATAACACTAGCCATCCATACACTTAAACAAGGTAAAAGCCCAGACCCAGATGGCTTCTCTACTAAATACTACCAAACATTCCAAGAAGCCCTTATCCCTAATCTAACTGTAATCTTTAACGACATTGCTGATGAGGCCAAATTTCCACCTTCTATGTTAGAGGCGCATGTGGTAGTTCTACCGAAACTGGGTAAACCAGCTACGATACCCTCAAACTTCCGCCTTATATCACTACTGAATGTAGATATTAAACTGTACGCTAAAATCATTACTACTTGGTTAAATACGGTTATCCCGAATTTAATTCATACTAATCAAGTGGGTTTTACCCCCCATAGGGAGACCAGAGACAATAACATCAAAATCTTCTAAGATTCTTGCACCTGGGCCCTGTGGTTTCTAGTTACGCCTCTGTGCATAACTATAATGGTTGAACATTAGAAAAGAAATAGAATCAGCCCCGGGTACTCATCTCCCACATACACCATGGACGTTTCTCTTTAACTACTGCCCTCCTTTAAAATGTGCGTTTAGACTTAAACTCCTAACTATCATGGTAAACACAGCCAAAAGATACATCCCATACTATTGGAAAAAACTACCTTACCAACAACACAATTCTGGAGAGACAGTGACCACTGCCATAGAACTAGAGCAATATCACTACTCAAGACTAAAGAAAATAGACTACCTATCTATTCGTCTTATATGGGATGAATACATCTACTCCCTATGGCCAACAGAAAATAATAACCGACCAATTGAGAGAGACCTCCCCAATACAACCACCTAAGGGGACACAGAGTTGGAAAAATCCCGGTCTTACATTTCCTTCCCTGACTTTGTAGGCCTCTTCACGGATAAATATTTATCATATCTTGCACATCACTCAAACTTGAGCACTGTATTTTGATCAGATACTTTGCAACATTTTGTTTCAATCTGTAGATGCACAATTATTGATGTTTTCAATTATATGTTCTAAACGGTTTATATGTTTAATTGTTTATACTAAATGGCACAGAGAATGTAGAGCAATTTTTTTTGACTTGATAAAGCACTGCACCCTACCAACGGACATTGCCAAAATACTGCGGATCATAACGTGTACCTTTATCCGACTCAGAACTCTATCGCTTGCTCACTGGTGGTTCTAATTGTACCCAATGCTCATATTTTTACTGTGTAATGTATATTTACTTTGTTATAAATAAAGCTCTTTGAAACCAAAAAAAGAAATAAAGGTAAATTGGAAAGTTGTTTAAAGGGACACTGAACCATTTATTTTTCTTTCGTGATTCAGATAGAGGATGCAATTTTAAGCAACATTCTAATTTACTCCTATTATCAATTTTTTCTTCGTTCTCTTGCTATCTTTATTTGAAAAAGAAGGCATCTAAGCAATTGTTTTGGTTCAGAACCATGGATAGCACTTGTTTATTGGTTGTTGAAATTATCCACCAATCAGCAAGAACAACCCAGGTTGTTCACCAAAAATGGACCGGCATCTAAACTTACATTCTTGCTTTTCAAATAAAGATACCAAGAGAATGAAGAAAATTTGATAATAGGAGTAAATTGGAAAGTTGCTTAAAATTTCATGCTCTATCTGAATCACAAAAGAAAAAAATTCGTGGTTCAGTGTCCCTTTAAAATTGTATGTTCTATCTGAATCATGAAAGAAATGTTTTGTGTTTTATGTTCCTGTAAGCTATTTAAAGTATGTTCACACAACATAGACTGCGTGTTCGCTTAAACAAAAAGTGGTTTCTGTGTTGTAACACTTCAAATAATGCCTTTGTAAATTACATTTCACTCTACATTCAATAGGTTTCTCACTATTGGAATTCTCGCCACTGAAAAGCTGGCGAGACTGATATGGATGAAAAGGTGTATTTAAAGGGACATGAAACTCAAAAAATTTCTCTCATGATTCAGATAGAAAATAAAATGTTAAACAACTTTCCAATACGCTTCTATTATTTAATATGCTTCCTTCTCTTGGAATTTTGTGTTGAAGAAGCAGCAATGCACTACTGAGAGCTAGCTGAGCGTATTGGGTGAGCCAATATCATGAGGCATATATGTGCAGCCACCAATCAGCAGCTTATACATATTTTATTAAGCTCCTTCTTAACTTGTCTGCCACCTTTTTTGTGGCGGACTGCAATCATCCCAATCCGATCGGGATGATTGACACCCCCTGCTAGCGGCCGATGGGCCGCGAATGTGCAGGGGCGGCATTGCACAAGCATTTCACTAGAAATGCTTGCGCAATATTAAATGCCCACAGCGGCATTTAGCGATGTTGGGCGGACGTGATTCGCTACAGCGAATCATGTCCGTCCGGCATTTAATTAATTAACCACTAAATGTGCAAAGCATTGGAAGTACCAGACTCACAACACATTACCTTGATGTAAATCAGAGGCTTATTCTATACTTCAAAGTGTGTCCATAAAAAAAGGGACAGGGGTAGCAGTGCTAGCCATACTACAGAAGGCTGAAGCTCTCCATACAGTGTACAAATACTGGTTACATTTCAAACGTAATAATCACACAATGTTCTCCATACAAGGCACAAGCACCAAGAGGGTACCCAGCACACTGTCTATTGCCACCATACAGGAGAATAGCAAGGGCATCATCACCAGTAAGGTACCGATTATGTCTAAAAACTATACACCACACCCAATCCACATTGCCAAAAATCTTTATTACAATAAATAAATCTTTTTTAGAGAGAAAAAGACAAAGTCTATTGCTTGTATCTGTCAACTCCATCCTGCAAGAAGTGCTAGTCTCTCGACAAACACAGGGTTCTCTAGAAATATTAACCCCTTGGATAAAGGGGCCCTCTGGCAGTGAATGGGTTGAACTCATTAATTTGGTCCGCTAATTTGAATATGTATTTCTCTGGTCTGTAAAAAAAAAAAAAGTCTGTCTGTCTAACAGACGCACCCTGACTGCAGCCTTGTAAGGGATGTAGTGATGTGTCACCAGCCGGGCATCTTGTCCCCATTTAAGGGTCTCTGTGTCACACAACAGTGCAGTTTAACAAACAGTGATTATTTACTTTCCCATGTTCCTTCAGTTGACATTTGTTATTGTGCTTTACGCTATAGGCTCCTCTGGCAGTGGAAGGGTCAAAGTACTTGTAAGATTATGCGGCTCCACAAAATATTTCCCTGGCTTGCTCATGTCTGGTCCATACTTAGTATTGCTTTATGCTTCAGCATGCGGTTCCCTCCAAGTGCAGGAAATATGAAGTCTTAGTGAAGTTGCAGGTGTAGAATCCTTCCATAACACGGCCTGTTTCTGGTTTCATGAGCAGTCATGACACAAGGCTACCTGTCCTGGGCGGTAATCACGGCAAGGACACAGGCGGCGGAACTTGGTACTCTGCCCTGAGCAGCTAAAAAGCAGCGGTTCCCTCTGAAGGTAGCACTCACGGACTGGCACGGACACTGCAGGGTACAGGTGACTCATGACGGACTCTGTGCTGTCACAGTGGGCACCCAGCCTGCAGGAAGAGGGACACAGTATTAGTGTGAGGTACAAGGAGCACAGCTGTCCTGCTGTATAATATGTGTGTATATATGTGTATTTGCTTGCTTACGTGTGTGTTAAAGGGACAGGAAAGTCAAAATTAAACTTTCATTATTAAGGCAGAGCATGCAGTTTTAAGCAACTTTCCAATTTACCTCTGGTATCTAATTTGCTTCATTTTCTTAGTATTCTTTGTTGAAAAGTATACCTGCGTATGCTCAGGGGCAGCAATGCACTACTGGGAGCTAGCTGCTGATTGGAGGCTGCATATATATATATGCCTCTTGTAGTCACTGGCTCACCAGATGTATTCAGCTAGCTCCCAGTAGTCCAGTAGTGCTCATTCAAAAAGGATACAAAGAGAATGAAGCAAATTTGATAATAGAGTTGAATTGGAAAGGAACATTTTGGGTTTGATTTCCCTTTAATAAATTTAGTGTCATCATTGTACTCCCTATGGGTTGTGTCTCCCTCATGTACTCCCAGTTGATAGTGATATTCTCCCTATTTGCAGTGAGTACAGGTGGTGTACACTCACACATCTTGTTGGCTGTATGCTGTCAGTATACTCCTTGCCGGTTGTATGTCCAGAGTGTAGTGATGTGCATTAATACTTCCTGTTGGCTGTGTGCACGTATTGTACTTCCTGCTGGTCAGTACACCCCTGCTGCTTTCTGATGGCTGTGCGCCCCCTGTGTACACTGTGCTGGAGATGCCTTCATCATTACTCACTGTTCTAGGGCGCTCCGCCTGTTGATGATACTGAAGAATGCCGGCTCACAGATTAGGTTGCGCTCCCAGCATGCACTGCTGCAGGACTCCCCCTCCTCAGACAGCCAGACCTGCATGGAGGAGACTGGGGGCCACATCTGGGGAGGGTTTACACTGGGGGGCCAGACCAGGTGTGTGTGATTAATGAGAAGCAGGGAAGAGGATAAAGGGACCTGGGACTGGTTAACAAAGAGGGGAGAGGGCAGAGGTGGGGAGCAAAACTCCTGAGAGGCATGAAGATAAAGAGGTAAAGAAAGAGACAAGCAGTGAGAGAAAGAAATAGGGGACGTTTGAGAGACAGAGAGATTGAGCAATTAAAACAGCCCATGAGAGAGACAGAAAACACACAGATATGGAGAGAGACAAGGGGTGCAGGGTGATGTACACAGACAGGGAGAGACGAGGGGTACCGGGTGAGGTACACAGACAGGGAGAGAGACAAGGGAAGCAGGGCGGGGTACGCAGACAGGGAGAGAGACAAGAGGTGCAGGGTGATGTACACAGACAGGGAGAGATGAGGGGTACCGGGTGAGGTACACAGACAGAGAGAAAGACAAGAGGTGCAGGGCGGGGTACGCAGACAGGGAGAGAGACAAGAGGTACAGGGCAGGGTACGCAGACAGAGAGAGAGAGAGATGAGGGGTGCAGGGTGAGGTACGCAGGCAGGGAGAGAGACAAGAGGTGCAGGGTGAGGTACGCAGACAGAGAGAAAGACAAGGGGAGCAGGGCGGGGTACGCAGACAGGGAGAGAGACAAGAGGTGCAGGGTGAGGTACACAGACAGGGAGAGAGACAAGAGGTGCAGGGTGAGGTACGCAGACAGGGAGAGAGACAAGAGGTACAGGGTGAGGTACGCAGACAGGGAGAGAGACAAGAGGTGCAGGGTGAGGTACGCAGACAGGGAGAGAGACAAGAGGTGCAGGGGGAGGTACGCAGACAGGGAGAGAGACAAGAGGTACAGGGCAGGGTACGCAGACAGGGAGAGAGACAAGAGGTACAGGGTGAGGTACGCAGACAGGGAGAGAGACAAGAGGTACAGGGCAGGGTACGCAGACAGGGAGAGAGACAAGAGGTACAGGGAAGGGTACGCAGACAGGGAGAGAGACAAGAGGTACAGGGTGAGGTACGCAGACAGGGAGAGAGACAAGAGGTGCAGGGTGAGGTACGCAGACAGGGAGAGAGACAAGAGGTGCAGGGTGAGGTACGCAGACAGGGAGAGAGACAAGAGGTGCAGGGTGAGGTACGCAGACAGGGAGAGAGACAAGAGGTACAGGGCGGGGTATGCAGACAGGGAGAGAGACAAGAGGTGCAGGGTGAGGTACGCAGACAGGGAGAGAGACAAGAGGTACAGGGTGAGGTACACAGACAGGGAGAGAGACAAGAGGTGCAGGGTGAGGTACGCAGACAGGGAGAGAGACAAGAGGTACAGGGCGGGGTATGCAGACAGGGAGAGAGACAAGAGGTGCAGGGTGAGGTACGCAGACAGGGAGAGAGACAAGAGGTGCAGGGTGAGGTACGCAGACAGGGAGAGAGACAAGAGGTACAGGGCGGGGTATGCAGACAGGGAGAGAGACAAGAGGTGCAGGGTGAGGTACGCAGACAGGGAGAGAGACAAGAGGTACAGGGTGAGGTACGCCGACAGGGAGAGAGACAAGAGGTGCAGGGTGAGGTACGCAGACAGAGAGAAAGACAAGGGGAGCAGGGCGGGGTACGCAGACAGGGAGAAAGACAAGAGGTGCAGGTTGAGGTACGCAGACAGAGAGAATGACAAGGGGAGCAGGGCGGGGTACCCAGACAGGGAGGGACAAGGGTTGCAGGGCGAGGTACGTAGACAGGGAGAGAGAGACAAGGAGTACAGGGTGAGGTACGCAGACAGGGAGAGAGACAAGAGGTGCAGGGTGAGGTACGCAGACAGGGAGAGAGACAAGAGGTGCAGGGTGAGGTACGCAGACAGAGAGAGAGAGAGAGAGATGAGGGGTACAGGGTGAGGTATGCAGACAGAGAGAAAGACAAGGGGAGCAGGGCGGGGTACGCAGACAGGGAGAGACAAGGGGTGCAGGGCGAGGTACGTAGACAGTGATAGAGAGACAAGGAGTACAGGGTGAGGTACGCAGACAGGGAGAGAGACAAGAGGTGCAGGGTGAGGTACGCAGACAGGGAGAGAGACAAGAGGTGTAGGGGGAGGTACGCAGACAGGGAAAGAGAGAGAGAGAGAGAGATGAGGGGTGCAGGGCGGGGTACACAGATAGGGAGAGAGCAAAGGGGAGCAGGGCGAGGTATGTAGACAGGGAGAGAGAGACAAGGAGTACAGGATGGGGTACATGGACAGGGAGAGAGACAAGAGGTGCAGGGCGAGGTACGCAGACAGGGAGAGAGACAAGAGGTGCAGGGTGAGGTACGCAGACAGGGAGAGAGAGAGAGATGAAGGGTGCAGGGCGGGGTACACAGATAGGGAGAGAGTAAAGGGGAACAGGGCGAGGTACGCAGACAGGGAGAGAGACGAGAGGTGCAGGGTGAGGTACGCAGACAGGGAGAGAGACAAGAGGTGCAGGGTGAGGTACGCAGACAGGGAGAGAGACAAGAGGTGCAGGGTGAGGTACGCAGACAGGGAGAGAGAAGAGAGGTGCAGGGTGAGGTACGCAGACAGGGAGAGAGACAAGAGGTGCAGGGCGAGGTACGCAGACAGAGAGAGAGACAAGAGGTGCAGGGTGAGGTACGCAGACAGGGAGAGAGACAAGAGGTGCAGGGTGAGGTATGCAGACAGGGAGAGAGACGAGGGGTACAGGAGGAGGTACACAGACAGGGAGAGAGACAAGGGGTGCAGGGTGACGTACGCAGACAGGGGGAGAGACAAGGGGTGCAGGGTGACGTACACAGACAGGGGGAGAGACGAGGGGTGCAGGGTGAGGTATGCAGATGGGGGAGAGACAAGGGAAGCAGTGCAGGATATGCAGATAGGGAGAGATTCAAAGGGTGCAGGGTGAGGTACACAGACAGAGAGAGAGAGAGAGACGAGGGGTGCAGGGTGAGGTACGCAGACAGAGAGAGAGACGAGGGGTGCAGAGTGAGGTACGCAGACAGGGGGAGAGACAAGGGGAGCAGTGCGGGGTACGCAGATAGGGAGAGAGACAAGGGGTGCAGGGCAAGTAAAAAAGACAGGAGATGGGGAGAACAAAAGAGACAGAATCAGATAGATATCAGGAAGTGAGAGAACCAGCAGTTGCAAAACAGATAATAGATGCAGCCAGAGCATTGTTATTCTATGCAGCCTATTCACTAACATTTGTGTAATACAGAAGCTGTGGGGCAGGTGCGCTATTAGTGCTTATAGGGTAGGTGCGCTATTAGTGCTTATGGGGCAGGTGTGCTATTAGTGCTTATGGGGCAGGTGCGCTATTAGTGCTTAAGGGCAGGTGCGCTATTAGTGCTTATGGGGCAGGTGCGCTATTAGTGCTTATGGGGCAGGTGCGCTATTAGTGCTTATGGGGCAGGTGTGCTATTAGTGCTTATGGGGCAGGTGCGCTATTACTGCTTATGGGGCAGGTGCGCTATTACTGCTTATGGGGCAGGTGCGCTATTAGTGCTTATGGGGCAGGTGCGCTATTAGTGCTTATGGGGCAGGTGCGCTATTAGTGCTTATGGGGCAGGTGCGCTATTAGTGCTTATGGGGCAGGTGCGCTATTAGTGCTTGTGCTATTACTGAAACTGATATTAACACAAGTAACATAACTCTGGGACTCACAGCACCTGCTGGCAGCCGGCATAATATAATACAATGTAAACACTGCAGCTATAACAGTAAGAATGCATAGCACTAAATACAAACTGTAGCGTGAACTGAGAAACGATAATACGCCATAACTATAAATATACACGCTGCACACATTGCTAATGTATGTAATTGCTCCTATAAAGAAACACCAGTATTGATCATGTACTAAAGAGATGCTATAAAACATTGTGCTAAAGCAGCGGCTGCAACACAATCCTGAGACAGGAAAACAAACAAAACCCTTTTTGCTTTATGTTTTGTAGCTTACGCATTCCTAGTCTCACTCACACACTGCCCCTGTCCTGCCTCACTCTCAGGTGCTCACACACTGCCCCTGTCCTGCCTCACTCTCTGGTGCTCACACACTGCCCCTGTCCTGCCTCACTCTCTGGTGCTCACACACTGCCCCTGTCCTGCCCCACTCTCTGGTGCTCACACACTGCCCCTGTCCTGCCCCACTCTCTGGTACTCACACAGCCCCTGTCCTGCCTCACTCTCTGATGCTCTGACAACCGGCTCAAACTGAACACAGATAAAACTGAAGTCCTCCTCCTCGGACCCAATAAATCCGCATGGGACGATTTCTGGAGGCCCACAGCACTCGGTCACCCTCCAACCCCAACCGACCTTGCACAAAATCTAGGCTTCATCCTGGACTCCTTACTCTCCATGGACCGACAAATCAATGCCATCGCCTCAACATGCTTCCACATTCTCCACCTGCTACGAAAAATCTTCAAGTGGATCCCTACCGAAACCAAGAAAACAGTCACCCACGCCCTCGTCAGCAGCCGGTTGGACTACGGCAACACACGCCAGCTCCACCATCAAACACCAAAAGAGACTCCAACACACTGGCCCTGTCCTGCCTCACCCTCTGATGCTCACACACTGCCCTATCCGGTCTCCCTCTCTGGTGCTCACGCACTGCCCCTGTCCTGCCTCACTCTCTGGTGCTCACACACTGCCCTGTCCTGTCTCACTCTCTGGTGCTCACACACTGCCCCTGTCCTGCCTCATTCTCTGGTGCTCACACACTGTCCCTGTCCTGCCTCACTCTCTGGTGCTCACACACTGTCCCTGTCCTGCCTCACTCTCTGGTGCTCACACACTGTCCCTGTCCTGCCTCACTCTCTGGTGCTCACACACTGCCCCTGTCCTGCCTCACTCTCTAGTGCTCACACACTGTCCCTGTCCTGTCTCACTCTCTGGTGCTCACACACTGTCCCTGTCCTGCCTCACTCTCTAGTGCTCACACACTGTCCCTGTCCTGTCTCACTCTCTGGTGCTCACACACTGTCCCTGTCCTGCCTCACTCTCTGGTGCTCACACACTGCCCCTGTCCTGCCTCACTCTCTGGTGCTCACACACTGCCCTGTCCTGACTTACTCTCTGGTGCTCACACACTGGCCCTGTCCTGCCGCACTCTCTGGTGCTCACACACTGCCCCTGTCCTGCCTCACTCTGGTGCTCACACACTGTCCTGCCTCACTCTCTGGTGCTCACACACTGCCCCTATCCTGCCTCACTCTCTGGTGCTCACACACTGTCCCTGTCCTGCCTCACTCTCTGGTGCTCACACACTGCCCCTGTTCTGCCTCACTCTCTGGTGCTCACACACTGTCCCTGTCCTGCCTCACTCTCTGGTGCTCACACACTGTCCCCGTCTTGCCTCACTCTCTGGTGCTCACACACTGCCCCTGTCCTGCCTCCCTCCCTGGTGCTTACACACTGTCCTGTCCTGCCTCACTCTCTGGTGCTCACACACTGCCCCCTGCCTCCCTCCCTGGTGCTTACACACTGTCCTGCCTCACTCTCTGGTGCTCACACACTGCCCCTGTCCTGCCTCACTCTCTGGTGCTCACACGCTAGCCCTGTCCTGCCTCACTCTCTGGTGCTCACACACTGCCCCTGTCCTGCCTCACTCTCTGGTGCTCACACACTGCCCCTGTCCTGCCTCCCTCCATGGTGCTCACACACTGCCACTGTCCTGTCTCCCTCTCTGGTGCTCACAAACTGCCCCTCTCCTACCTCACTCTCTAGTGCTCACACACTGGCCCTGTCCTGTCTCACTCTCTGGTGCTCACACACTGCCTCTGTCCTGCCTCCCTCCCTGCTGCTCACACACTGCCCCTGTCCTGCCTCACTCTCTGGTGCTTACACACTGTCCTGTCCTGCCTCACTCTCTGGTGCTCACACACTGCCCCTGTTCTGCCTCACTCTCTGATTCTCACACACTAACCCTGTCCTGTCTTACTCTTTGGTGCCCACACACTGCCCCTGTCCTACCTCACTCTCTGGTGCTCACACACTGGCCCTGTCCTGTCTCACTCTCTGGTGCTCACACACTGCCTCTGTCCTGTCTCCCTCCCTGCTGCTCACACACTGCCCCTGTCCTGCCTCACTCTCTGGTGCTCACACACTGCCCTGTCCTGCCTCACTCTCTGGTGCTCACACACTGCCCCTGTCCTGCCTCACTCTCTGGTGCTCACACACTGCCCTGTCCTGCCTCACTCTCTGGTGCTCACACACTGCCCCTGTCCTGCCTCACTCTCTGGCGCTCACACACTGCCACTGTCCTGCCCCACTCTCTAGTGCTCACACACTGGCCCTGTCCTGTCTCCCTTGCTGGTGTTCCCACAAGTGCAGGGAAACATTTTCTTTTGCATGGAAAATAAACAAATATAAACTGTTATGTCCTTTAAACTAAATCTCAGAGACCCTGTCAGATATGTTCCGGGGGTCTCACCTGATGCTGGATGTAGGAATGAAGTCTCTGAAGCATCCCCTCGCTGGTGTATTCATAAGGAACAAATGGCTCAACCTGTAGAGAGTGGCATTTGTGGTTAATTGAAGGATGCCCATTCCAAGCCCTCCATAGCCTCAAATTGTATAATGACTATGAAACATGGCTGTACTTGGCATGTCTTCCACAGGAACTGTTTGTCACTCAAGCTTCTTATGCTCAGCACACTATTCCTAAGCCCTTCCCTGTCTGCAACACACCCATGTGACTTATGCAATTAGCCTCTACTTATTTCTTCTCAATACTATGTATAGGTTTCTGGGTCCCATTTTAAACTACTGCTTAAGTGGAGTTTATTTATATAGAGGTATGTATATATTTTAGTTTTGATAAAGTGAAAAAATGTATATGCTGGTTGCTTATTGTTAATAATCCAGTGAGGTCTTTTATTTTAAATTAGAATTTCATACGCTACTCTTCAGCTACAAGTTTGTTCATGCCCCCACCGCTATCAGAACCTCCATAGTATAGCTGCTCTTCCTGTAAACACACCTTGCTCCTCATTATCGCCTTGACTGCTGCCTCAAACTCCTGCGTGTTGTTGTAATCCACGGTTATGACATGCGGCCTTCCGATAGACATCTCCATGTAAGGGTGCTGAGAGGAGACCTTTGAGAAGAGAACCACAAAGACATGTATCAACCACAAATTCTTCTATTTTCTAGAAATAGTCATCATCACAAGTTTGAAATAAAAGGTTTGCGTGTGAGTGAAACCCAACTTTGGATACATAAGAAACCCAACAGTTTTTTTATATTTCACATTCCAATGTTATAGATATAGATATAATAGATATAGATATTATAGATATAGATGATATAAATATAGATGATATAGATATAGATGATATAGATATATAGAAATCCAACAAGATAAGCACTTACCAACACCTCCATATACTGTGTGCTCTGCCGTAAGCATAACAATGAACAGGTTTGTTGAACTGGACTCAGTGAAAATCCCATTACTACATTATTGTAGTTATCATCCGCAGTTTCAGAAAGTAGGGGTCAGTTCCTCCCAGCTCCTGCGTGTTGTACGTAATAACACAGAGGAGACCAACAAGAAGAAACAACTAGAGACAATGTGCAAACGATTCCTAAATATGGGTTACCCTGAGACCATAGTGAAAGCAACAATGCGAGACAGCATCTCTCCTCACCCAACAATCCATCATCTCCAAACCACCAAAAACACCAGATACACGATTGAATTTCATAACGACATTCACACCTGCCTCTAGTGCAGTGCATAAGATTGTGCAACAACACTGGCCAATTTTGTTTACGAACACTAGTTTACCCTTTGATGACATCCCTCTGCCACGATTGGTCTACAAGAGGTCAAGGAATCTAATAGATCTTTTGGTGAAGATGGACCCAGTGAATAGCTATCGTAAGGATACGTGGCTACCAGCAGGCAAGAAAGGATGCTTCCGCTGTGGCAATTGCTCAACCAGTAATGGAATGATTACAGGAAATACACCACCGTCACACCAATCAGATGTTTCAGATTCAACATAGGTCGACATGTACCATGTCGTCTACATCATTATCTGTCCATGCTCCCTATATTATATTGGAAAAACTGTTACCACATTTAGGGAGAGGTTGGCGAACAATAAATCGGCAATAAGGTTGGCCTTTGAAAAAGGTGGATCAGACCAACCAGTGGCACGTCACTTTCAGCAAGCTGGTCATCCCATCCCCACCATGCGGACTATTTTGATTGATCATTTACCAAAATCAAGACGTGGAGATCGAGCAAAAGCGCTATTGAGGTTGGAATCGAGGTGGATATATCGTCTGGGGACTCTCTCACCAAAGGGTCTAAACACTATGATCGACTACAGTTGCTTCTACAAATAGGACTGGTGGTTTCCTGTCCTCCAATATGTTTCTACCATATCTTTGGGGCACATTGCGTTTTGCCTTTTTTATTATTCTTTGTTTTTAATATTTGTTGTCTGCTATAACTTTTTAGCACATTTGCTACACATGCGGATAAGATGTAATATAGCTTTTAAATATGTATAACTAGAAGTTTAGTCCCTCTGAGCTTATAGTATATTGTCCCTTAGGAGTCGTTCGTCCTGGATCAATTGGTCATGGAGATAACATCTTACGATTCTAATTATTATGATCGAAAAAAATCTGCCAGCTTTCTGAGTTACATTATTTGGATTTATAATATAAGATGATCCACATTGAAATACACACTGATATCTATTTTGGTCCCTTTAGATATGTGTAGGCAATTACACCTCCTAAATATATATTGTTACTAATCTAAAATCATCCATGTCACATGGATGATGAATCATTGTGTCCTTTCTTAGTTTACAGCCACTAGTTACGTCCGAATATCTCAATCATTACAGATCACTAACGTGGGTCAGTTAAGGATATGCATTAGACATCTTATCACCTTTAATTTGACTCTCCTTTCTCTCCCCCTATCCCCCTATCCACTGTATAGCTATCATTGTCTTTGCATTTATATGGATCATATATTTTTATATATATATATATATATATATATTTTTTTTTTTATATATTGATATTGATATTTATATAGGTTAATGACACCTATTAGTTCGGTCTAGACTTCATATGTGAACATAAGAAGTGCTTATACAATTTTTTTCATGAATGTACTATCCAATTGTGAATATGTTGTCAAAACTAACTATTTAATTTAGGCACTATTTAAGGCTATCATTATATGGAGTATTTTCAAACTGTATGTGATTTTGTTTATGTGCTCACATGTAATATATGTTTGCGATGTGTATATATATTACGGCCGGCACTGTTATCCACATTCTTTACTTTCTACTATTTAGCAGTGCAATTGTCACTACATACGTCAATCGTGATTTACGATTGGCCCCCTGAAGGGTGTGGTTAACAGACCGGTCTGTGATTGGACGACTATCATGTTAAATAGAGCGGGGTTATCAATTGTAATATCAGCCTGATGAAACGACCGGAAGGTCGAGAAACGCGTTGCTGTTTCTATTCTATGTTTTAAACAGTGTTTTTAAACGGCTTTTAAATAAAACTGTATATACGATATCCCCGCTCTCCGTATATCGTTTTTTGGTTGGCCCGGTAACCTGCCTTTCACCTTAAGGGCTCTTAGGTACTGATCCTATCACAGACGCTGTGTGCCTCTGACGCTCTGACTTCTGTTGCTGCGGATTGGACCCTGGATTGCCGGATCTATCCTCCCATTGGACCGTCTGGCGGACGACTAAGGTTCCGTCCTGCTTAGTGTGGCATACGTTTATGCCAACACTTTTGTGAGTACCCTGACCGTCCGTGTTGTCCTGTCTCCTGTTCTCATTGTTACACCACGATACTGTCCCATAAGGCGCCTCTCTTTTTATCTGCTCCCACAGATTTGTTGTCACCTTTTCCTTTCAAGAGTGCTGCCGTCCATTTTGGATACCGACTGCTACCGCCATCGTTGGTTGCTGGCTGCTCCAGGAACTTTTTCCATCTTGAAACTGCTTTTGTGAGTCAAGTACTGACCGCCATTTGTGCGCACCTCCGTAGGATATATCCTCCCTTTTTTTTATAACTAGAAGTTTGGCTAGTAATAAGTTGGCTATATTATTCATAGTTTACCGTAGTGATTTTTTGTTTAGCAGGTTAGCAATACATTTTATGATAGGGGATCCCTGGATTCGCTGCAATCTGGATCTGACGTATTTTCAGTGTTGTCTGTACGTTGCCATGGTGTTTTCGGAAATACTTATCACATCAGCTGAGAGAGCGTCATATGTTCGGCTGGATATAATGCCACATAGTACACAGCTGTTATGTTTGTGTTTTTGTTTAGCGATCACCATGACAACGGACCCAGTTTGATGACGATTACACTTGATGCAAGTTGTTACGCGATCCTCCCTGGGGGTATATTAGGCATATAGGGGTGTGTTGGTATAGGTTGGGCATCATTTTGCATGTGACCAAGGCCTCTATGAGGGGCGAAACGTTATGTGTTACGTTGTTTTGACACATTAAAGGTGGTTGCAGTAATTCTGTGGTGCCTGTTTACTTGTTGTTCAGATGGGATTTTCACTGAGTCCAGTTCAACAAACCTGTTCATTATATATATATATATATATATATATATATATATACACACACCTATACCTATATATTTATTCCTATAGATACATAAATATATATTTTACATTAACATTATCAGATATACTGTATTTATAAATATATTTAAAATAATTAAATTTTTTTCTATGTGAAGAACATTAAAACGTAAAATATGCGTACAGCACTTCGGGTTTCACGCTTTAGGTATAACGCAATGGAGTTAGTTATCTTAAGGTGCGTTATGTAAACAATAAATATAAAATATTGTAATAAATATTGATAATAAGTATTAATAATTATTAATAATTATAGATACTGTAAAAAATAATATATATAAATATATATATTCTATGGATTATTTATGTTTTTTAGTACATCTATAATTATCATTTACATTAATAGTTTTCAATATATTATTTAATAAATACATAATGTGTCTTATGATAGACCTACATTATATATATATATATATATATATATATATATATATATATATATATCTGATAATGTTAATGTAATATTTATATATTGTGTGTATATATATATATATATATATATATATATATATATATATATATATCTGATAATGTTAATGTAAAATATTATATCTATATCTCTATAGTAATAGATATACAGGTATAGGTATATATAGCCATCAATTGAAATATTTATTTAAAATAAAAATAAAATGTTCCTGTATTTGAAGAACATAGGAGTGTTAACTATTTACAGTAAATACACAGTAAAACACATTATTAAATATTATTATAGTAGTATTATCTAGACACATACGTATATTATAGACCTTTGCAGTCAAATACATTACCATATACCATATACCTTTGAACCCTTATACATATTTTGTATTAATATTTATGTCTAATTTTTATCAGATAGTGTTTATATTAGTGTAACTGTTTATTTTAATGTATTTATGTTGTGTTTAGTGCATCTTTTATTTTTAGCCCTAATATTTTATGCAAGATCTTCAGTCTAGCTAACACAACGCAGGTTAAATTCAATTGTGCTCAAGTGAATAAGTTTACTTTGAACTTGTAATATGCTCTCAAATTAACGTGCCCGTGATATACTTTTATAGCTCATGCACAAACGTTAGCACGCCACTTGTAATCTAGCCAGTGCCATAAGGGTTACGGATCTCTTTACAGACATATGGTCCTTATGAAGTACCAATGACACAAAATTTATAGACATCATTTATGAGAAATATTACAGTTAAATTGTTTTCCACCAGCCTTTATTAAACAAAGCTCCTCCTTATCTAACACTTTTTTCATTTAAAGGGCTATTTTTATGTAGTCTTGCAAAACAATATTTTTTTACCATACTGGACGTGAAAAAACATTGGGAATCCTTTCAAATCTTATTTGCTGCAATTGTTTTTTAGTGGACAATGCCACCCCCCTATTATTTGATGTACTTAGTGCCAATCTGGACCTTAATTTTTATTGTATGGCCCAGCTTTTGCAAAAGTGCATTATATCACTGAGCGAAACAACGTACCTAACTAATGTCCAGAACAACTGCACTAAGATGATTCAGTCACTTATGCTCTAGTGATTTCTCCTTTAGTAAAATATAATTGGAATTTATGAAATTTTCCATCTTGCAGATGCCAATCAATATTTATTGAATCCAGGCCTCTCTTTTTTTCCCTTTTTACAGTCTTAATACATTCACTGCACTTTCACTTGCTCTCACATCTAAAAAATCCCTTTATGCCTTTACAATTTGCATTAATCCCTCTTGCTACAGGGCATTACGCACATTTTTGTATGAGAAGGAGAGGCACACATTACAGTATAGTGCTCAATAAAATTAAAATACTTATTTAAAGTATGCAGGAAAACGTATATCACGTAAACATTATATTGAATTTTATGCTCAATATTTTCAAAACACAAAGTTAAAGTGAAGGTCAATTTTTGGGATTCAAAATACATCATGTTGAAGATTATCTTAAAAACATTAAATTCGCTTACTTTATATGTATAAATAACTAACCCTTTGCCCAAAAAATGTATTTATAATGTTGCTCCGTTATCGCGTTTATCTCCGCCCATACAAGACTTCCTTATTCTGACTTGATGACGTCGCTTTGTTTCTTACAACGAGACTACGCTCGTGCACCCTTGTTCTGTTTGAAATGCGCATGCGTACGGTCAGCTCAATAGCGCATGCGCGTAATTAACGGCCGTAACTTTGTATGCAGTAATTTTGCGAGCAAACAACGAATGCGCGTTACGGGGACGAGCATGATGATGATGCCGCGATGTTTACTTACACGCATGCGCATAAGCTGACAATGACGAAAACGAAAAGGGGCTGGACGCCACGGGGTAAAACAATAGATTGGAGCCAAAAGATGTCAATCAATAAAGGCACTATGACGGGCGGATTTTACAGCTGAAACGGAGCGGTTTCAAAACGTAAAATATAAATCTTTTGCTTGTATCTATCTATACTTTGATGAATGAACATCATACTCATTTTAGCTAAAATATTGAAAACTGCTAAGCACAACCCCAGACTTGACCTTCACTTTAAAATCATATCAAGTACAAAATTCAAAGCACACTTTCGGGTAGATTATGAGTTTTGCGTTATGAGGGGTGCGGTGCTAACGTGCAGTTTATTCTCACCGCTCACTTACCTACATCGCTGGTATTACGGGTTTTTACAAACCCGACGTTAACAAGCAAGAAGTGAGCATAGGGCAAAATTGCGCTCCACACTGCACTCCAATAGCAGCGCTGCTTAAGTGAGTGGTGAGCTGGTTGTACGTGCTCGTGCACGATTTCCCCATAGACATCAATTGGGAGAGCCGGCTGAGAAAAAGTCTAACACCAGCAAAAAAGCAGCATAAAGTTCAGTAACGCAGCCCCATTGATTCCTATGGGGAAACACATTTTATGTTTACACCTAACACCCTAACATGAACCCCGAGTCAAAACACCCCTAATCTTACACTTATTAACCCCTAATCTGCCACACCCGACATCACCGACACCTACATTATATTTATTAACCCCTAATCTGCAGCTCCGGACATCGCTGCCACCTACATTATACTTATGAACCCCTAATCTGCTGCCCCCAACACTGCCGACACCTACATTATATTTATTAACCCCTAATCTCCCTCCCCAATGTCGCCGCAACCTACCTACATTTATTAACCCCTAATCTGTCGCCCCCAACGTCGCCGCCACTATTCTAAATTTATTAACCCCTAAACCTAAGTCTAACCCTAACCCTAACACCCCCTAACTTAAATATAATTTAAGTAAATCTAAATAAAATTCCTATCATTAATTAAATTATTCCTATTTAAAACTAAATACTTACCTATAAAATAAACCCTACGCTAGCTACAATATAACTAATAGTTACATTGTATCTAGCTTAGGGTTTATTTTTATTTTACAGGCAAGTTTGTATTTATTTTAACTAGGTAGATTAGTTACTAAATAGTTATTAACTATTTACTAACTACCTAGCTAAAATAAATACAAATTTACCTGTAAAATAACACCTAACCTAAGTTACACTAACACCTAACACTACAATTTAATAACTTACCTAAATTAAATACAATTAAATAAATTAAATACAACTAGCTAAATTACAAAAAAACAAACACTAAATTACAGAAAATAAAAAACAAATTACAAGATATTTAAACTAATTACACCTAATCTAAGAGCCCTATAAAAATAAAAAAGCCCCCCAAAATTAAAAAAAAACCCTAGCCTAAACTAAACTAAAGGGCATTTTGTGGGGCATTGCCCCAAAGAAATCAGCTCTTTTACCTGTAAATAAAAAATACAAATACCCCCCCAACAGTAAAACCCACCACCCACACAACCAACCCCCCAAATAAAACCCTAACTAAAAAAAACTAAGCTCCCCATTGCCCTGAAAAGGGCATTTGGATGGGCATTGCCCTTAAAAGGGCATTTAGCTCTAATGCTGCCCAAAGCCCTAACCTAAAAATAAAACCCACCCAATACACCCTTAGATGTCCTCAACGAAGCCGGCAGAAGTGGTCCTCCAGACGGGCAGAAGTCTTCACTAGATAACATCTTCTATCTTCATCCTTCCGACACGGAGCGGCTCCATCTTCAAGACATCCGGCGCGGAGCATCATCTTCCAACAAAGTCTTCTTGCTGAATGAATATCTCTTGAAGTGACGTCATCCAAGATGGCGTCTCTTAGATTCTGATTGGCTGATAGAATTCTATGAGCCAATAGGAATTAAAGGGACAGTTAAGACTCAAAATAAACTTTAAACAATAGGTTACTTGCCACACGATTATGGAGCACATCGTTCTCCCTGTGCTGCAGTCCTCAGTGATTATCCATTTTTTTTTAAAAAAAACAACTGCCTTTCACAGGAAAAAATGGTGGCCTAACTCCTCCTAAGTTGACGTCATTTAGAAGCTGATTCTAACAGCAAATGACATGAGTGTTGGCCACGACGTTGACGCCCATTTGCGCATGCGCATTTGTTCAGAATAGTCACTAGCAGCAGGAACTGAAAGAAGGTTCCTATTTCAGTGACGGACCGCTTTTTGCATAGGTAAGAGCGATTTCCCCCCGCACACTATACTCATGACAGGTTATAGGGAACCAGGCTGCGGGTGCATGTAATGTGTATTGGGGTGACAGGCATAGAACAAGGCAGGCTTGCACAGCGCAATATTCTGTTTGGTACACAGCCCGAGGTCTGATCCTAGCAAATACTAATGTAATGCGAATCGGGTTGTGGGTAAATTTAATGTGTATTGGGGTGACAGGAATAGAACAAGGCAGGCTCTGCTGGCACAGCGCAAATTGGGTTGCGGGTACATGTAATGTGTATTGGGGTGACAGGCATAGAACAAGGCAGGCTCTGCTGGCACAGCGCAAATCGGGTTGCGGGTACATGTAATGTGTATTGGGGTGATCCTAGCAAATACTAATGTAATGCTAATCGGGTTGCGGGTACATGTAATGTGTATTGGGGTGACAGGCATAGAACAAGGCAGGCTCTGCTGGCACAGCGCAAATCGGGTTGCGGGTACATGTAATGTGTATTGGGGTGATCCTAGCAAATACTAATGTAATGCTAATCGGGTTGCGGGTACATGTAATGTGTATTGGGGTGACAGACATAGAACAAGGCAGGCTCTGCTGGCACAGCGCAAATCGGGTTGCGGGTACATGTAATGTGTATTGGGGTGATCCTAGCAAATACTAATGTAATGCTAATCGGGTTGCGGGTACATGTAATGTGTATTGGGGTGATCCTAGCAAATACTAATGTAATGCTAATCGGGTTGCGGGTACATGTAATGTGTATTGGGGTGACAGACATAGAACAAGGCAGGCTCTGCTGGCACAGCACAAATCGGGTTGCGGGTACATGTAATGTGTATTGGGGTGATCCTAGCAAATACTAATGTAATGCTAATCGGGTTGCGGGTACATGTAATGTGTATTGGGGTGACAGACATAGAACAAGGCAGGCTCTGCTGGCACAGCACAAATCGGGTTGCGGGTACATGTAATGTGTATTGGGGTGATCCTAGCAAATACTAATGTAATGCTAATCGGGTTGCGGGTACATGTAATGTGTATTGGGGTGACAGACATAGAACAAGGCAGGCTCTGCTGGCACAGCACAAATCGGGTTGCGGGTACATGTAATGTGTATTGGGGTGACAGACATAAAACAAAGCAGGCTCTGCTGGCACAGCACAATATTATGTTTGGTACATAGCCCAAGGTCTGATCCTAGCAGAGCCTGCCTTGTTCTATGCCTGTCACCCCAATACACATTACATGTAGCCGCAACCCGATTCGCATTACATTAGTATTTGCTAGGATCAGACCTCGGGCTGTGTGTGTACCAAACATGATATTGTGCTGTGCCAGCAGAACCTGCCTTGTTCTATGCCTATCACCTCAATACACATTACATGTGCCTGCAACCCGATTAGCATTACATTAGTATTTGCTAGGATCAGACCTCGGGCTGTGTACCAAACAGAATATTGCGCTGTGCCAGCTTGCCTTGAATATTGCGCTGAGCAGCTTGAGACACGACTTACCTGTGTTTCCAAAGCGCGAAAACTGAAGGAGCACAAGAGAGCTAGGTTTTATAGACTTCCGGTGCAGCACTAAAACGGATCCTCACCGCATTCTATATAAAAAAAACAAAAAACAAAACAAAACACTGTACGCATGCGTTAGGCTAAATGCTCGTTCAAGTTGGGCGTGCATGAAATTTTTTTAAAAGAAGCTCCGGGGGAAGAAGACAATGGGAGGAGGAGTTAGGCTTCCATGTTTTGGTGTGAACGGCAGTTTTTTTTTAAAAAAATGGATAATCACTGAGGACTGCAGCACAGGGAGAACGATGTGCTCCATAATCGTGTGGCAAGTAACCTATTGACTAAAGTTTATTTTGAGTCTTAACTGTCCCTTTAAGGTAGAAAAAAATCCTATTGGCTGATGCAATCAGCCAATATGATTGAGCTTGCATTCTATTGGCTGATTGGAACAGCCAATAGAATGCAAGCTCAATCCTATTGGCTGACTGCATCAGCCAATAGGATGTTTTCTACCTTAATTCCGATTGGCTGATAGAATTCTATCAACCAATTGGAATCTAAGAGACGCCATCTTGGATGACGTCACTTAAAGAGATATTCATTCAGTAAGAAGACTTCGTTGGAAGAGGATGCTTTGCGCCGGATGTCTTGAAGATGGAGCCGCTCCACGTCGGAAGGATGAAGATAGAAGATGCCGTCTGGATGAAGACTTCTGCCCGTTGGGAGGACCACTTCTGCCGGCATCGTTAAGGACATCTTGCTGCTTTGATGAAGACTTCTCCCGGTAAGTGAATCTTCGGGGGTTAGTGTTAGGATTTTTTAAGGGTGTATTGGGTGGGTTTTATTTTTAGGTTAGGGCTTTGGGCAGCAATAGAGCTAAATGCCCTTTTAATGGCAATGCCCATTCAAATGCCCTTTTCAGGGCAATGGGGAGCTTAGGTTTTTTTAGTTAGGGTTTTATTTGGGGGGTTGGTTGTGTGGGTGGTGGGTTTTAATGTTGGGGGGTATTTGTATTTTTTATTTACAGGTAAAAGAGCTGATTTCTTTGGGGCAATGCCCCACAAAAGGCCCTTTTAAGGGCTATTTATAGTTAAGTTTAGGCTAGGTTTTTTTTTAATTTGGGGGGGGGGCTTTTTTTATTTTGATAGGGCTATTAGATTAGGTGTAATTAGTTTACATATCTTGTAATTTGTTTTTTATTTTCTGTAATTTAGCTAATTGTATTTAATTTATTTAATTGTATTTAATTTATGTAAGTTATTTAATTGTAGTGTAGTGTTAGGTGTTAGTGTAACTTAGGTTAGGTTTTGTTTTACAGGTACATTTGTATTTATTTTAGCTAGGTAGTTAGTAAATAGTTAATAACTATTTAGTAACTATTCTACCTAGTTAAAATAAATACAAACTTGCCTGTAAAATAAAAATAAACCCTAAGCTAGATACAATGTTAACTATTAGTTATATTGTAGCTAGCTTAGGGTTTATTTTATAGGTAAGTATTTAGTTTTAAATAGGAATAATTTAGGTAATGATAGGATATTTAAGTTAGGGGGTGTTAGGGTTAGGGTTAGACTTAGGTTTAGGGGTTAATAAATTTAGAATAGTGGCAGCGATGTTAGGGACGGCAGATTAGGGGTTAATAATATTTAACTAGTGTTTGCGATTCGGGAGTGCGGCGGTAGAGGCTGTACCGCTCACTTTTTGGCCTCCCAGGCAGACTCGTAATACCGGCGCTATGGAAGTCCCATAGAAAAAAGCTTTTACGAAATTTACGTAAGTTGGTTTGCAGTAAGGCCAAAAAAGTGTGCGGTACACCTATACCTGCAAGACTCGTAGGGGCGCGATCCGATATCGATCGCAGTTTGCGGCGCAAGCGAGGAGACCGGCGTCGCCCGCAGTTTCAGCTCGCAACTCGAGCCATCCCATATAGGTCGCCGTCAGATGCTAACGTGCCGTAAGTCTCACAAACCAGCGATGTCCAGAAATCTGCGCAAGTACAAATTTCTGGCGTCGCCAGTGACTTGCGCCACGTTAGAATCTGCCGGCGCCTATAAAACCTGACTAAAGTCTAAAACACCCGCACTGTCTAACACGCCTCCCTAACATAGCCCGCACTGTCTAACACGCCTCCCTAACATAGCCCGCACTGTCTAACCCTCTATCCGCTATCCCCCCTCACTATCCTAACAATAAAAAAGCTATTAACCCCTAAACCGCCGCTCCTTTACCCCGCCGCAACCTAATAAAGTTATTAACCCCTAAACTGCCGCTCCCGTACCCCGCCGCCAGCTATATTATATCTATAACCCCCTAAAGTGAGCCCTTAACACCGCCGCCATCTATATTAAAATTATTAACCCCTAATGTAAGCCCCTTACACCGCCGCCATCTCTATTAAAATGATTAACCCCTAATTTAATCTACCTACCCTGCCGCCAGCTATATTATCTATATTAACCCTAAGTATATTATAGTTAATATAGGTATTACATTATATATATTAACTATATTAACCCTAATTATATTAGGGTTAATATAGTTAATATAGTTACTATAGTATTTATATTAACTATATTAACTCTATCTAACCCTAACTAAATTTATATTAAATTAATCTAATTCATTTATAAACTAAAATATTCCTATTTAAATCTAAATACTTACCTATAAAATAAACTCTAAGATAGCTACAATATAATTAATAATTACATTGTAGCTATGTTAGGGTTAATATTTATTTTACAGGTAAATAGTTAATTATTTTAACTAGGTATAATAGATATTAAATAGTTATTAACTATTTAATATCTACCTAGTTAAAATAATTACCCAATTACCTGTAAAATAAATCCTAACCTAAGTTATAAATACACCTACACTATCAATAAATTTAAGAAACTACAAACATCTATCTAAAAATACAAATAAATTAACTAAACTAAATTACAAAAAAAAACAAACACTAAATTACAAAAAATAAAAAAAAGATTACAAGATTTTTAAGCTAATTACACCTATTCTAAGCCCCCTAATAAAATAATAAACCCCCAAAATAAAAAAAATTCCCTGCCCTATTCTAAATTAAACAAATTTCAAAGCTCTTTACCTTACCAGCCCTTAAAAGGGCCTTTTGTGGGGCATGCCCCAAAGAATTCAGCTCTTTTGCATTCAACAAATACAATCCCCCCCCCCCATTACAACCCACCACCCACATACCCCTATTCTAAACCCACCCAAACCCCCCTTAAAAAAGCCTAACACTACCCCCCTGAAGATCTCCCTACCTTGTCTTCACCACACCGGGCCGAACTCCTGATCCGATCCGGGCGATGTCGTCCTCCAAGCGGCAAAGAAGAATTCTTCCTCCGGCGACGTCTTCCTCCAAGCGGCAGCAAAGTCTTCATTCTTCCGGCGGCATCTTCAATCTTCTTTCTTCGCTCCGCCGCCGCGGAGCATCCATCCCGGCCGACTGCTGAACTTGGAATGAGGTACCTTTAAATGACGTCATCCAAGATGGCGTCCGCCGAATTCCGATTGGCTGATAGGATTCTATCAGCCAATCGGAATTAAGTTAAAAAAATCTGATTGGCTGATGGAATCAGCCAATCAGATTCAAGTTCAATCCGATTGGCTGATCCAATCAGCCAATCAGATTGAGCTCGCATTCTATTGGCTGATCGGAACAGCCAATAGAATGCGAGCTCAATCTGATTGGCTGATTGGATCAGCCAATCGGATTGAACTTGAATCTGATTGGCTGATTCCATCAGCCAATCAGATTTTTTTAACTTAATTCCGATTGGCTGATAGAATCCTATCAGCCAATCGGAATTCTGCGGACGCCATCTTGGATGACGTCATTTAAAGGTACCTCATTCCAAGATCAGCAGTCGGCCGGGATGGATGCTCCGCGGCGGCGGAGCGAAGAAAGAAGATTGAAGATGCCGCCGGAAGAATGAAGACTTTGCTGCCGCTTGGAGGAAGACGTCGCCGGAGGAAGAATTCTTCTTTGCCGCTTGGAGGACGACATCGCCCGGATCGGATCAGGAGTTCGGCCCGGTGTGGTGAAGACAAGGTAGGGAGATCTTCAGGGGGGTAGTGTTAGGCTTTTTTAAGGGGGGTTTGGGTGGGTTTAGAATAGGGGTATGTGGGTGGTGGGTTGTAATGGGGGGGGGATTGTATTTGTTGAATGCAAAAGAGCTGAATTCTTTGGGGCATGCCCCACAAAAGGCCCTTTTAAGGGCTGGTAAGGTAAAGCGCTTTGAAATTTGTTTAATTTAGAATAGGGCAGGGAATTTTTTTTATTTTGGGGGTTTATTATTTTATTAGGGGGCTTAGAATAGGTGTAATTAGCTTAAAAATCTTGTAATCTTTTTTTTATTTTTTGTAATTTAGTGTTTGTTTTTTTTTGTAATTTAGTTTAGTTAATTTATTTGTATTTTTAGATAGATGTTTGTAGTTTCTTAAATTTATTGATAGTGTAGGTGTATTTATAACTTAGGTTAGGATTTATTTTACAGGTAATTGGGTAATTATTTTAACTAGGTAGATATTAAATAGTTAATAACTATTTAATATCTATTATACCTAGTTAAAATAATTAACTATTTACCTGTAAAATAAATATTAACCCTAACATAGCTACAATGTAATTATTAATTATATTGTAGCTATCGTAGGGTTTATTTTATAGGTAAGTATTTAGATTTAAATAGGTATATTTTATTTTATAAATTAATTAGATTAATTTAATATAAATGTAGTTAGGGTTAGATAGAGTTAATATAGTTAATATAAATACTATAGTAACTATATTAACCCTAATATAATTAGGGTTAATATAGTTAATATATATAATGTAATAACTATATTAACTATAATATACTTAGGGTTAATATAGATAATATAGCTGGCGGCGGGGTAGGTAGATTAAATTAGGGGTTAATAATTTTTATATAGGTGGCGGCGGTGTAAGGGGTCAGATTACGGGATAGATAAGGTAGATGGCGGCGGTTTTAGGGGCTCACAGTAGGGGGTTAGTTTATGTAGATGGCGGCGGGGTCCGGGAGCGGCGTTTTAGGGGGTAATAACTTTATTAGGGATTTCAGGGGGGGGGGGAATCGCGGTTGACAGGGAGATAGACATTGCGCATGCGTTAGGTGTTAGGTTTATTTTAGCAGATCGCGGTTGACAGGGAGATAGACATTGCGCATGCGTTAGGTGTTAGGTTTATTTTAGCAGCCAGTTTAGGAAGTTACGGGGCTCCAATAGTCAGCGTAAGGCTTCTTACGGCTGCTTTTTGTGGCGAGGTGAAAATGGAGTAAGTTTTCTCCATTTTCGCCACGTAAGTCCTTACGCTGCATATTGGATACCAAACTGCGCGGGTTTGGTATACCTGCCTATGGCCCAAAAAACTGCGGGCGACGGCAGAAATATACGCGCGTAACTTCTAGCTTACGCCGTATATAGGATACCAAATCCGCGCAATTATTGGCGTCGCCGGCTTTTGCGGGCGACGATTTTTATCGGATCGACCCCGTAATAGCAGCGCACGTAAAAAAACAGCGTTAGGACCTGGGGCGTTCCTTGGCAGTGACCAAAGATCTCTTAATGCTCATATTCTATTATGATTTACACCTGCAGTTCTTGCTGTTTTATCTCAAAAATGTTTTAAGTTATCTATTTAAGTGCACTTATTACACTGATAGAAAAAAACACATATGCTAAACTAGAAACTAATGCAAAGTAAAGTAAGTCGAAGATAGCGTAGTTTAATTTTTATGTTTGTGAAAATATATAAGCCCCATGTGCTCCTGTCACATTCAATCTCCCCTGCATGATGATTTCACTCCATGCCAGTGAACATAAAATCAGACCCTATTCTATTTATCTTTAGCCCCTCTTCCAGCAGATGTCCAGCCTTTATTGTCACCTGTTGTGTCCCTGCTACATCATAAACATCCTCTACTTGACTGCAGTTCTGATATTACAAGACGAGAGACAAATATTTTGCTTTTAAATTTAATTTACTGCTTAAAGGGACAGTCTACACCAGAATTTTTATTGTTTTAAAAGATAGATAATCCCTTTATTACCCATTTCCCAGTTTTGCATAACCAACACAGTTATATTAATATACTTTTAACCTCTGTGATTATCTTGTATCTAAGCCTCTGCAAACTGCCCCTTTTTTCAGTTCTTTTGACAGACTTGCAGTCTAGCCAATCAGTGTCTGCTCCCAGATTACTTCACGTGCACGAGCACAGTGTTATCTATATGAAATATGTGAACTAACACCCTCTAGTGGTGAAAAACTGTTAAAATGCAATCTGAAAGAGGTGGGTTCAAGGTCTAAAAAATTAGCATATGAACCTCCTAGGTTAAGCTTTCAACTAAGAATACCAAGAGAACAAAGCAAAATTGGTGATAAAAGTAAATTGGAAAATTGTTTAAAATTACATGCTCTATCTGAATCATGAAAGTTTATTTTGGCCTAGACTGTCCCTTTAATGCAGCCTTTAACCCCTTAACGAACACCGACGTGCCTAGTATGTCAGCGACTCAGCGAGTCAGCGGTCGTTACACAAGCCCTCTTATTGGGCTTGTTTATAGCACAGGTCTTGACGATATTGCCAGGACTGTGCTTTATCTGCATGCCACCAATCAGCAAGCGCTATCCAGGGTGCTGAACCAAAAATGGGCTGGCTTCTAAGCTTTCATTCCTGCATTTTCAAAAATATATACCAAGAGAACAAAGAGAAATTGACAATAGGAGTAAATTAGAAAATGGCTTTAAATTGCCTGCTCTATCCGAATAATAAAAGAAAAAAAAATGGGTTTTGTCTCCCTTTAAGGTCTTTGGGGCAATTTCCTCTTAGATAGTTGTTTTTTTCTATGCTTTCAATTGTTTGTTATCTTCCAAGAATGTTTCTGAATCTTTGGACTTTTATTTTTCCTTGCACTTTGCTGGTTACTGGTCACTTTATGGTCAGTTTGACCATTCTGATTGGCCCTTTTCAGTCTGTGCACCTCAAATTGTTTCCCTAATGGTTATGTTTTTCTGTCTTTTTATGCTGTTGTATTTGAATTATAACTGAAATATTTTTCTGTTTTTGTGCTTTTTTTAAGGCATCATTGAGCAGTACATGAAAGCTAAAAGCAAAATATTTGTCTCTGTGTCTTTAATACAATCTAGTTCGGATAATCAGAATTTTGTTACTTTAGTTAAAATGAATAGCACAATAAAAGCAATGCAGTGCAGCGCAGAATTTCTGTCTGATCCCTTGTAACAAAAAATTTGCCATAGAAACCCTTTGTAATTAGCTCAGGCTTGGTAACCTTTCCCCTGGGGTGCAGCTTTGGTACTCATCTAAAGAAGTGTAGTCATGGTATCCAGAACTGTAACCCAGGAACCCACTTCCTAGAGTGCATTCCTGATAATGCATGTTCATTGCACATTTCCTGATTTGCTGCACTTACTTCTCTTGATGTTGGCTTTCCACGGAAGAATTCATGATTCAGTGAACTATGTGGGGGGTTGAAACGTGGTTGCAGGAATACACAGCCATTGGCTATTGCTTCCAAGGGGGCAGGCCCTTCATATGGGAATCCAAAGCCAATAAAAAGCTAGAAATAAAATGACCAAATAAATGTCACAAATGAAGACATAAAAGACATTTGTTATAGTTACTGGACATGCACGCCCCACAGTCACAGCAAATCAAGCACACTTATGCCACACCCACCATGGCACAGAGACACCTGAAGTACAGTCATCATGACCAATGCACACACATGGCCCAGGTAAACATATGTAACATTCACCATGGCTCAGATCTACTTACACCATCTATGCCTCTCCCCACCAGTTCCCTCTGTTATGGTGTTGCATATACTTTCCCCCATTCAAACAATACTCCTTTGCATAAGTTATATACCTTCCTCTGCACCCTTCACATCATTTAATGCTATCTGTGCCTATACAATTGTCATTCAGACACCTGATCTTATCTTGTCTGCACCTTAGATGTGTGTGTGTGTGTGTGTGTGTGTGTATAGCTCATGAAATCAAGTTATATACCTTTCTCTGCACCATTCTCATCATTTAATGCTATTTGCACCTATACAAATGTCATTCAGTCACCTGATCTTCTCCTGTCTGCACCTCAGATGTATGTGTGTATATAGCTCATGAAATCAATGAAACAAATATATAAATTATTATGTCTTTACCTGGATTCTAAAATTTTAGAATTTTAGAATCTCCAACACTCATGTGTAACTTTACAGTCTATGTTTAGACATGAGTTAGCTTTAGTAAATGGGCACCTCTATGTAACACAGGAATTGTATGAACTGGAGTGGCCACGCTCTGCTAATCTAGGGTACTAACATCTGAGATCCCCCATCCTTTCCCCAAGCACCTTGGCTTTCTTTAACAGCTGTTGCAGGTCCTGCTGTGGCAGGAGACCATGATTCTTCACAAAAGCCGGGACCTCGGGTGGCCTCTGTGTCTCAAAATAAACTGTCCCATGAATTTCCATGTGCTTATGCAACACTGCCAGGAACTTCTCTTTACCCTAGAGAAAGAGTACTCCATTAATTAGTCATGGATACATGGAACAGTCAACCAGAAGACGTGTTATGACAAAAGATGTAGGGCCATTTCTCTAAAGTTCTTTGCTCAGGGAAAGTTCCACCAGCGGCTGTTCACAGGATATGCTAAAGACAAACTTTACCTTGCTAGCTGTGTATCTTGCTAAGGGGAATGTGAAGGAGAGACACATACATACAGTATAGTATTTTACAAATTGCTTAGTGATACTGGCTTTTCTCTTTAATAAGGCTCAGCCAAAAGCTCTAAGGGTCCTGATTGAGACACAGTGGCACAGACAGTGGTATGTTACCCAATAACAGCAACACATATTACACAGCAATGCAGTGACACCTCATTTAATAATTGCCCCACATACAATGTCCAATAAAAGCAGCGTCATGCAGGAGGTAACGATCAGACATCACTTGCTCACAAAATCTGAACTACAGAGTAGGGTGTAGATCCCAAGCAGATTGCTATAAAGGAAAAACTATGAAACAACCCACAGTAGATTCCACATAGTGGCGTCATATGAGAAACCAGAGAGTAGGTGGGCTCAGCTTGCACAGGACAAGGTTACCGGCAGTAAGGGAGAGGATCAGGTGGATTTGATTTAGTTTTTGCTATGGGGAGGGGAATGTGTTTAGTGGGGGGCTAACTCTCGGGAGGTTAATGAGCTGTGATGTTTGTTGTGCTGAAAGATAATGTAGAGGGATTAGACTAAGTGGGGAGTTTCTAGGGAGTGTTAAGGGGGTAGCTATGGAGATAAGATTTAGGACGGTAATATTGAGGGGGTTTGTTAGCCATTATATTTAATAGCAATAGAAGGAGGTAGTGGTTATGTGTAATATAAAAGGTATGTGTAGTGTTTAGGGTTAAACTGTTAGGGATTAACTAAATAATGAAGATCAATTATCTAATAATGAAGCACCGTGCTTTGTCTACCTACAAGAGGCTGTATGACAGGTAAAAGCAGATGTACGAGCACGTCAGGCTGCCACACATGACAATAATAATGTTGCTATTATGTTGTACCGGATATCATAGAAAATAATAGCTACTTAAAGGGACACTGAACCCAAATTTTTTCTTTCGTGATTCAGATAGAGCAATGAATTTTAAGAAACTTTCTAATTTACTCTTATTATCAAATTTTCTTCATTCTCTTGATATGTTTATTTAAAAAGCAAGAATGTAAGTTTAGATGCCGGCCCATTTTTGGTGAACAACCTGGGTTGTCCTTGCTGATTGGACAGCACCAATAAACAAATGCTGTCCATGGTTCTGAAACACAAATTTGCTGGCTCCTTAGCTTAGATGCCTTCTTTTTCAAATAAAGATAGCAAGAGAACTAAGAAAAAATTATAATAGGAGTAAATTAGAAAGTTGCTTAAAATTGCATGCTCTATCTGAATCATGAAAGAAAATTTTTGGGTTCAGTGTCCCTTTAAGCTACTCAGCATTTAAGCATTGACCCATTTTGGCAGTGACTGTTGCTATATATCAGTTCTGCCGCAATCACTAACATCTTGCATCTGGTTTTATTCCGGTTTACTATTTTTAAAAACTATAAATTGAAAATGCAATGTCAAACTTATAAAGCAATTTAATGGCCCAATAAAAGGCTATGAAAGCCAAAAATGTTATTTTGTGATTCAGACAGAACCAGACAGAACCAATTTACTTCTATTATCAAATGTGCTTCATTCCTATGATATTCTATGTTGAAGAGATACCTAGGTAGGCGTCTGTAGCACTAAATGGCAGGGAATAGTGCTGCCCTCTAGTGCTCTTGAAAATGGATAACATTCTTGCAAAACTGCTGCCAAATAGTGCTCCAAAAAGTGACCGGCTCCTGAGCATAGATTCCTGCTTTTCAACAAAATATACAAAGAGAACAAAGACAATTTTATAATAGAAGAAAATTAGAAAATTGTTTAAAATCACATGCTCTATCTGAATCATGAAATAATAATTCTGGGTTTTATATCCCTTTAAGTCTGCCTGTAACATTTCAAGACAGTTTACATTTAGAGTTTAAATAAAAACCCATTGTGCATCAACTGAGGCTGCTCATGGTAGCAGGTACCCTGCACTATAGGGAAATAAATATTTGTCTCTTATAGACCCACACTCTGCACTGCTTCAGGATGTGCAAACAAGCAGATAAGAACGAGTGTGCTCACTGCACTATGCATAGACCCATAGGGATATAAATATTTGTCTGTTATAGACCCACACTCTGCACTGCTTCAGGATGTGCAAACAAGCAGATAAGAACGAGCGTGCTCACTGCACTATGCACAGACCCATAGGGATATAAATATTTGTCTCTTATAGACCCACACTCTGCACTGCTTCAGGATGTGCAAACAAGCAGATAAGAACGAGCGTGCTCACTGCACTATGCACAGACCCATAGGGATATAAATATTTGTCTCTTATAGACCCACACTCTGCGCTGCTTCAGGATGTGCAAACAAGCAGATAAGAACGAGCGTGCTCACTGCACTATGCACAGACCCATAGGGACATAAATATTTGTCTGTTATAGACCCACACTCTGCGCTGCTTCAGGATGTGCAAACAAGCAGATAAGAACGAGCGTGCTCACTGCACTATGCACAGACCCATAGGGATATAAATATTTGTCTGTTATAGACCCACACTCTGCACTGCTTCAGGATGTGCAAACAAGCAGATAAGAACGAGCGTGCTCACTGCACTATGCACAGACCCATAGGGATATAAATATTTGTCTCTTATAGACCCACACTCTGCACTGCTTCAGGATGTGCAAACAAGCAGATAAGAACGAGCGTGCTCACTGCACTATGCACAGACCCATAGGGATATAAATATTTGTCTCTTATAGACCCACACTCTGCGCTGCTTCAGGATGTGCAAACAAGCAGATAAGAACGAGCGTGCTCACTGCACTATGCACAGACCCATAGGGACATAAATATTTGTCTGTTATAGACCCACACTCTGCGCTGCTTCAGGATGTGCAAACAAGCAGATAAGAACGAGCGTGCTCACTGCACTATGCACAGACCCATAGGGACATAAATATTTGTCTCTTATAGACCCACACTCTGCACTGCTTCAGATTGTGCAAACAAGCAGATAAGAACGAGCGTGCTCACTGCACTATGCACAGACCCATAGGGATATAAATATTTGTCTCTTATAGACCCACACTCTGCACTGCTTCAGGATGTGCAAACAAGCAGATAAGAACGAGCGTGCTCACTGCACTATGCACAGACCCATAGGGACATAAATATTTGTCTCTTATAGACCCACACTCTGCACTGCTTCAGGATGTGCAAACAAGCAGATAAGAACGAGCGTGCTCACTGCACTATGCACAGACCCATAGGGACATAAATATTTGTCTCTTATAGACCCACACTCTGCACTGCTTCAGGATGTGCAAACAAGCAGATAAGAACGAGCGTGCTCACTGCACTATGCACAGACCCATAGGGAGATAAATATTTGTCTCTTATAGACCCACACTCTGCACTGCTTCAGGATGTGCAAACAAGCAGATAAGAACGAGCGTGCTCACTGCACTATGCACAGACCCATAGGGACATAAATATTTGTCTGTTATAGACCCACACTCTGCACTGCTTCAGGATGTGCAAACAAGCAGATAAGAACGAGCGTGCTCACTGCACTATGCACAGACCCATAGGGACATAAATATTTGTCTGTTATAGACCCACACTCTGCACTGCTTCAGGATGTGCAAACAAGTAAAGCAGATAAGAACGAGCGTGCTCACTGCACTATGCACAGACCCATAGGGACATAAATATTTGTCTGTTATAGACCCTCACTCTGCACTGCTTCAGGATGTGCAAACAAGTAAAGCAGATAAGAACGAGCGTGCTCATGTCTTTATCCTTCTCTCTGTTGACCTCGTTTCACTGTAAAACATATGTTTCTGTCATTCTACTTGAGATTTAATAAATAAATATAAAGCATGAACGTTCTCTCTATGCGATAAGGATGGGGGCAGCCCTTGATTGGCTAAACAGCCCACCAATGCTGCCTAGTAGAAGAATAATAAGGGAGGCATGGAACCCAGTGCACTAGGTAAATATATACTCTTGAGGTTACTAAAGTGTCTTATTTTACACTACTAACAACTTAGTGATAAAGTGCAGTCTATAAAATACATGACAAAGTGTTTAATGTGTCCTGTTGCTCTAATCAATTCTGATCTATACATCAGGATTTAGTGTTTTATAGGGGTAACACAAAATAAGAAAATAACATAAGGAAATGACAATGGTGACAACGGTTGTAACTAACAAGTTGTTTGAGTCTGACATAGAAGTCTATACCTGCAGCTGTACAATCCACCAGCATAAGGATCCAGGGAATTGGCAGAGCATTGGGAAAAAACATTTGCTTGTTAGACATGATAACCATTAAGTTATGTAGTCAGGAGTAATATAGTAGAAGAAAACAAGAAATAAGAGTGATATATATAATAATACACAGAGAGAGAAGCGCACTCTCAGGAATGAACAGCCAGCTCAATAACTGCCTGTTCTATGGCGATTTACCATCTAGTTGTAGCTTAATTTTAGCCCAATAATGCACCATGCACCAGCATGTTAAAGCCAGCACTTGCCCAAAGAGCTTAAGGTGCTTGTACCATCTGGTAATGACACAATTTGTTAATAACTGACATGATAAAAGCCCCACTGGATCGATAAGCAGCTGCAGTATTTAACATGCTGGTGCACAGAGAATATCTAGCTATGCTTCACGTGCACGTGCAGAATAAAATGTTAATACTAAACAGTGATACATTTTTCTAGAATTTTTTTTTGCCAATATATGTGTATTGCAAATATGTTTCTATTCAAAGATGTAATTCTTCTATGTGCAGTTACATTTTGACCGGAATATCCCTATAAGGTCAGTCAAGCGGCCAAATACCAGGCAACTCCTCTATGAATAAGGAATACGGCAACCCCAGACAATTGTTTAGGTCTTCATTGGGCTTCGTCAGTGAGTGCTGCCATATTCCTCTAAGCATACTGAGGAAGGAGTCCATGTCTGATTGCCCCTTTCAGATATATATATATATATATATATATATATATATATATATATATATATATATATATAGAGAGAGAGAGAGAGAGAGAGAGAGAGAGAGAGAGAGAGAGAAAGAGTGAGAGAGAGAGAGAGAGAGTGAGAAGAGGCGAGGGAAGAGGGACAATTCTAAAGTAACATTATAATGTGGAAGAAGGAAATGTAAGGGAAATGTCTTGTAATATAGAGTGAGAATAGGAGAGACTACAAATGGAACAGATGCAATATGGAGAGAAGGTAATTTGGGTTATGGATGCAGGTGATGTCAGGGGGTAAAAGGCAAATGTAAAATTGGGCAGAAGAGTGATGCAGATTGAGTTGCGAAAATATGGGGATAGGACAATTAAGTTCCTATGTGTAGCATGCAAGAAGGTGGTTTTAGATCTACCTTCCACATGGCAGCCTCTTTCCCATATACTACAGCCATATTCCGGACTTTGTTCTGAGCCACTTGCTGACGTTCTGTCTCATTCAGTTCATCAGTCACAAAACCCATAAAGGAGTTATCTGGAGTATGAGCTGACAAACAAAGAAAGGATCACAGTTGGAACAAACAGACTCAGCAGCATCTAGCTATGGAGTTGCAAAGACAAACTAACTCTACCCTGTGTGAGAAACAAAAGGACAAGTATGGTAATACAGTGTTCTATACATCGATGCACTAACAGAGCTAAAAGCTTAATACAGGAAAAGCAGAACGAGATACAGTGACTGTTGTGTGTATGTTGGAGGAAGGAGATTGTTGTATACTGAGAGCTAACAGAGGATGTTACAGAGTAGAATAAGGGAAGTGTGATAGGACTGGTGTGATGTGTCAGTTTGTATTCATATAATCAGGTAACTACTTTTTCTCCCAGAAACAGGAGGTGTAGGGAAAGATAATGGTGTAGTGAGCGCTGTTGGCTATAATGGGTAGAACACAGGTGTGACTGCCATAAAAGATGAAGCATGCTTAAGGTCAGTGTATAACTGAAGAGTGGGCTGCAGAACAGTTTGGAGACCCAGCGGTAGATCTGTGTTTGTGTTAGATTGACAGGAATAGCAACAGGGGTTAAATGGCAGGTCGGAGGTTCATAGTATAGCCCAAATATACACATGTATGGCTACTCAAAGTATATGACAGGTGTAGCACAGCAGGTTCACAGCATTTGCAAAATACAATCCCCCAAACTCACGGAACATGGTCATGAATTGCTTGGGGTGCAAATTCCAGTACCCCCAATTAGTGCGGTAGCCGTGGAGAGTTGCATATTCCTCATGGTTGTATGCAGGTTCTGTCCCAAACGTATCCACTACACGTAGACGGCACCTAGTCAATAAGAGATTCTAAATCTATAACAATAATTTTTATTGGAGTGGTGGTTGTCTGTCTGTATTAGATTGAGAGTTGTGTCACTATTAGAGGGTCCCTTTACTAGAGCAGAGGTTATGAAGGTGTGGACTCTACACTGGAGGGGGTTATCAGTAATAAGGGGAACTCTGTTAGTATTAGAAAATAAATAGAGTATGGGGAGTTTGTCAGTAGCAAGAGGGTCATGTACAAACCTGTATTTACGGAAGGATAGTCCCATGTGTTGCTTCATCTGCTGCATTCCATGGTAATCTGTATAGATGAGGTCGAACGGAAGTGGCTCTGTCAAGGGGCAATTACCTCTCCCAGGTGGGACTCCTAAATAACTACAACAGAGCATACTAACAGTTACATGTGAAATTCAAGCCTTCTGTACTTGACCTGTTATTTGTCCAAAAAGTGCAGGCATAAGCATAAGTTATTATTATTACCACTGGGAATAACATGTTGCTTATTTTTAACTTTACTGTCCCTTTAACTGCCTCTTTTAAACAGTTTAGTTTACTTATATCCTTCTGTAGAATACTGCTACCTTGTAAATGTGGCTTGAGGGTAACAGGCATCAGCACAATAACGGGATAGCCTGAGATTGTTAGGCAACTCCACTAGATGTTGCAATTAACCTTTGAGTGTTCTGTGTCCCTGTAACTTGCCTTTATTTAGCAAGTGATCCTTAAAAGACAATACTAAACTGCTGCTAGACTATATTGTGGGAATTTTATTATAGTGTATCTGTCGCTGTCCACCAATACAACTGTGAAGTTTTCAGGGGTAGAAGAGAGGAGGTCAGATGAGCAGTGCTGTATTGGGCCACCGGGATGGCGGGAGATTTCCCGGTTGGGTGGTGGGCCACATCCTGGGCAGAGGTGCAGAGGGAGCCTCCCAGCCAGGACACAGAGTGTGCCTTGTGTGCAGCATAGCAAATCTATTCAAGGCCGCTCTGCACCTGGAAGGTAACGTGCGTGTGTGTGGGGTGGGGGGGGGTGGACATGGCTGGCTGGGCTGGGCCAGGACTCAAAAATTTCTAGGGCCAGTCTGATTTCCCAGTCTGGCCCTGCAGATGAGGGAATTAAATGGAAGAAAGAAGGTAAGAAAGAGAAAGTGCAAATGAGAATAAGAGATAAAGAGGCCTATCTATCAAGCTCCGAATGGAGCTTGAAGGGCCGTGTTTCTGGCGAGTCTTCGGACTCGCCAGAAACACAAGTTATGGAGCAGCGGTCTAAAGACCGCTGCTACATAACCCTGTCCGCCTGCTCTGATGAGGCGGACAGGAATCGCCACAATACAACCCGCTCTCCGCATTCAGCGATGTCTGTCGGACTTGATCTGCACTGTTGGATCAGGTCCGACAGACATATGATAATTTGGCCTCAAAGTGTGTAAGAGAGGAGAGATCATGTGAGAGACTGCGCAAAAGCAAGAGTATATGAGAGCTTGCAAGGGAGCTTGCAAGGGAGTCTAAGGCCCGACATTGTAAGCATCATCACAATAGCGATAGGTTATAAAGGGATCCGTCTTGCAATTGATATTGCCGGGAAAAGCTATAAAGGGATGTACTGATAGAAAGCAGAATCGCCAATAAACATTTACTATACTTCTATGTGAGGGGGGGGGGGGGGGCGATGCTTCTCTGCCAGTGGCAGAACTTTAAAAGCAGCATTAAAGGTGCAATGTAAATGATCCCTTTAGACAGTATTGAATGACGATACAATTTACTTGTGTCAACCGAAACGCATTCCCTTTTGTTACAATAGAATAATGAAAATATGACATGAATAATAAACCTATAGGAGCTGGGGGATTGTGGGTATATTATACCTGGGCATGCACTTTGGGCTAGATTATGAGTGCCGCGCTAACTCTTGTGCACAAGTGATAAGGAGTTTTCATGCAACTCTTTGCGCACGTCGGAAGTAGTGTGCGTATTACAAGTTGAACGTAAGCAAGTTCACTTAAGCGTAATTGAATTTAACGTGCATTGGGATAACGCGACTTCAGAGCTTTGGTTAACTGTTACGCGAGTCAAAAAAGTTGCACAAAAACACATCAAAAATACATTTAAAGGTACAGTTACACTCATAGGGGCATATTTATAAAGCTCCGTATGGAGCTTGATGCCCCGTGTTTCCGGCGAGCCTTCTAAAGACCGCTGCTCCATAACCTGTCCGCCTGCTCTGAGGCGGCGGAGAGAAATCTACAGAAATCAACCCGATTGAATACGATCGGGTTGATTGACACCGCATGCTAGCGGCCATTGGCCGCAAATCTTCAGGGGGCGGTATTGCACCAAGTTCATAAGAACTGCTGGTGCAATGATAAATGCTGAGAGCGTATGCTGTCGGCATTTATCGATGTGCAGCAGACATGATCCGCTATATCGAATCATGTCCGCTCGCACCATCATAAATAGGCCCCATAATAACACTAATAAAAATTATTTTAAAAAAAATATTGCATAAAACATTATAATGGCTCAAAGATATGAGGTCTCGGGTGTTAGAAAAAAAGGTCTGCAAAGGGCTTTAACATAGAAATACATAAATGATCATTTCTAAATATATATATATGTGTGTGTGTACATATGTATTTATATGTGTATGTGTGTGTGTGTGTGTGTGTGTGTACATATGTATTTATATGTGTATGTGTGTGTGTGTGTGTGTACATATGTATTTATATGTGTATGTGTGTGTGTGTGTGTGTGTGTGTGTACATATGTATTTATATGTGTATGTGTGTGTGTGTGTGTGTACATATGTATTTATATGTGTATGTGTGTGTGTGTGTGTGTGTGTGTACATATGTATTTATATGTGTATGTGTGTGTGTGTGTGTGTGTGTGTACATATGTATTTATATGTGTATGTGTGTGTGTGTGTGTGTACATATGTATTTATATGTGTATGTGTGTGTGTGTGTGTGTACATATGTATTTATATGTGTGTGTGTGTGTGTGTGTGTACATATGTATTTATATGTGTGTGTGTGTGTGTGTACATATGTATTTATATGAGTGTGTGTGTGTGTGTGTGTACATATGTATTTATATGTGTGTGTGTGTGTGTGTGTACATATGTATTTATATGTGTGTGTGTGTGTGTGTGTGTACATATGTATTTATATGTGTATGTGTGTATGTGTGTGTGTGTGTGTGTGTACATATGTATTTATATGTGTATGTGTGTGTGTGTGTGTGTGTGTGTGTACATATGTATTTATATGTGTATGTGTGTGTGTGTGTGTGTGTGTGTACATATGTATTTATATGTGTATGTGTGTGTGTGTGTGTGTACATATGTATTTATATGTGTGTGTGTGTGTGTGTGTGTGTGTACATATGTATTTATATGTGTGTGTGTGTGTGTGTGTGTGTACATATGTATTTATATGTGTGTGTGTGTGTGTGTGTACATATGTATTTATATGTGTATATATATATTTACAGACATTTATACACATATAAACACTAAAATACACATTTATAGGCATATATATATATTTATATTTATATTTATTTATAAGTGCATTGGAGCCTTTTGCAGTCAAGTAGCTGAAAACATTTAAAATCATATTTATGCAATATTCATTTTTAATAAAGTGTTTAACTATTCTTCACATAAGGGAACATGTTCTAAGTATGTTTATATATAAATATATCTGTGTGTGCAAACCTTTTACTTCACCTTGTAATATGCGTACTACCTGATGCGCACAAAAAGTTTATTTCTTGCTAGTGTAACGAGCGAGAGCGATAAATTGCACTCCACTCATAATCTAGCACTTTGTTAGGTATATGTATTATAGTGTAAAATATATTAATATGTATTTCAAGTTTTTTCATTATTTAAATAACTGTTTTTAACTTTTGACATGTTCTTTTTCTATTTAGGAGAACGTGTACTGGATAATAATATCTCATAGAAGACAGTAGCCACGGTTTACCCGTTTTACAAAAGTATAGGTTTTTTTAAAATGAGTTTAGGAAATGACGACTTTATAAACTAATAGCAGCTATAAAAATACAATGTTAAAACTGTACTGTATGTGTTTAGTCCTAAAATCCAGATCGCACTGTATAAAATGTGTTCTATATTAATAAAACTTCTTTAGAGGTAAACCCGTTCAGTCAGGTGTAAACTTACATTGATACATTTCTATTACATTTGCACTATACCAAATGTGTTTTTAAAATAGAACGTATGGTATAGAGCGATCACAATATTAGAAATGTATCAAAGTAAGTTCTGGGAGGAAAATTGAGATAGGGGAGGAGCCATAGTGAGATGTTTTGGGAAGAAACTACTGTAAGGGGAGGGGCAATAGTGAGAAGTTCTGAGAAGAAACTACTGTTAGGGGAGGGGCAATAGAGAGAAGTTCTGAGAAGAAACTACTGTTAGGGGAGGGGCAATAGAGAGAAGTTCTGGGAAGAAACTACTGTAAGGGGAGGGGCAATAGTGAGAAGTTCTGAGAAGAAACTACTGTTAGGGGAGGGGCAATAGAGAGAAGTTCTGGGAAGAAACTACTGTAAGGGGGGGCATTAGTGAGAAGTTCTGGGAAGAAACTACTGTAAGGGGAGGAACTATAGTGAGAAGTTCTGAGAAGAAACTACTGATAGGGGAAGGGCTAAAGTGAGAAGTTCTGAGAAGAAACTACTGTAAGGGGAGGGGCAATAATGAGAAGTTCTGGAAAGAAACTACTGTTAGGGGAGGGGCAATAGTGAGAAGTTCTGAGAAGAAACTACTGTTAGGGGAGGGGCAATAGAGAGAAGTTCTGGGAAGAAACTACTGTAAGGGGGGGCATTAGTGAGAAGTTCTGGGAAGAAACTACTGTAAGGGGAGGGACTATAGTGAGAAGTTCTGAGAAGAAACTACTGATAGGGGAAGGGCTAAAGTGAGAAGTTCTGAGAAGAAACTACTGTAAGGGGAGGGGCAATAATGAGAAGTTCTGGGAAGAAACTACTGTTAGGGGATGAGCTATAATGAGAAGTTCTGGGAAGAAACTACTGTTAGGGGGGGGGGCTATAGTGAGAAGTTCTGAGAAGAAACTACTGTAAGGGGATGAGCTATAGTGAGCAATTTTGGAAGCAAAGTGCAGTTATGGGAGAAGCTATGGTAAGCAGCTTTGGAAGAAAAGTGCAGTTGGAGGAGGAGCTGTAGTGAGCAGTTCTGGTAAGAAACTGCAGTTAAAGGGATATAAAACAATATTTTTCTTTTGTGATTCAGCTAGATCATACAATTTTAAACAACTTTAAAATTTGCTTCTATTATCCAATTTGCTTTGTTCTCTTGGTATCCTTTGTTGAAGGAACAGCAATGCACTACTGGGAGCTAGCCGAACACATTAAGTAACCACTGACAAGAGGCATATACAGATGGGCTGAAAGTATTGGTACCCTTCCACTTTTTTAGGAAAACACACAATATTCTCTGAACTAAATATTGATAAAAGTATTTGGTAACCACCATTCTTTATTTCAAATGTAACAGAACAGAAACTTCACTTTAGATTTATGATTTCACATATTACTTTAAACAGTAAAATAAATTACAATAGCAAGGATAAATATTGGTTCTTAATCTAATATTTTGTGGCACAGCCTTCGGAGAACATAAAGGAAACCCCATAGGGAAAGAATGGCCCTGAGGGGTTGGTGACCACAGCAGAGGCCATGGAGGGGTGAGAGGTGAGGAATAGGTCAAGAGGAGGTATTAAGGGAGGTGATGAGTAAGGGGGGATAGCGGAAGATGCAAGTAATTTTCAAAAAAACAAGAAAAGAAGCTCCCTCCCTCCCTCCCTGGGTAGAGGCTGTCGCAGCTGTTGAGGGTGTTGGCCTTATGATGCGAATTTATGAAAAGTGGTACTTCCCTTTGTAAGAGGGAGAGTTGATACATTTGGTACGTGAGGCTGCACCCTGAGTATTATCAAAGTTTATGATGTTTTAAGGTTATGGTTATTTATGGTTTTGTGGTTTTAATTAAAGTGGGCTGCGGTCTTTTCACCCCACTTTCTGTAGTTGAGTCTGTTATTTCTGGGAACGTAATATGCCGAGTGTGTGCATCACTGCAATCAAGCGCTTTCTGTAGCTCTAAGATTTCTACACTTTTCTACTGGGATTTTGAACCACTCTTCTTGAGCAAACAGCTCCAGTTCTCTCAGGTTTGATGGACGCCTTTTTCTAACTGCGAGTTTCAGTTTTTTCCACAGATGTTCAATGGGATTCAGATCTTAACTCATAGAAGGCCACTTCGGAACAGTCCAATGTTTTCTTCTCATGCATCATTGGGTGCTCTTTGAGGTATGTTTCAGGCCATTATTCTTCTGGAGGTCCCATGACCAGTAACAGAGACACAGCTTTCTGCACTGGCTGGCTCTAGAATACCTAGATAGTCTTCTGATTTCATTGTGTCCTAGGCACCCAGTGCCAGAGGCAGAAAAGCATCCCCAAAACATCACCAAGCCGCCTCCATGTTTTACGGTAGGGATGGTATCTTTTCTTTAAAAGCTTTTTTTTTTTCCTTCTGTAAACAGGGAGTTGTGATTTGCCAAAAAGCTCCACTTTTGTTTCATCTGTGCAAAGGATATTTGCCCAGAAAGACTGTAACTTGTCAATTTGCGTTTTGGCAAACTCCAGTCAGTCTTTTTTGTTTCTCTCTTAAAATGCAAGGGTACCAATACTTGTAGCCACATCTGTATGTGCAGCCGCCAATCAGCAGCTAGCTCCCCTTAAGCAACCTAGGTATTCTATTCAACAAAGGATAGCAAAGAAAAAGATAATTATATAACAGAAGGACATTGGAAAACTGCATTCTCTATCTAAATCATGAAAGAAAATTATTGTGTTTCATATCCCTTTAAGGTAGGAGCTATGATGAGCAGTTTTGGAAGGAAAGTGCAGTTAAGGGAGGGGCTATGGTGAGCAGTTCTGGGAGGAAAGTGCAGTTGGGGGAGGGGCTATGGTGAGCAGTTTTGGGAAGAAAGTGCAGCTGGTGAGGGGCCATATTGAGCAGTTCTGAAAGTAAAATATGGTGGTGTAGCTATAGTGAGCGATTCTGTTTGGAAAATGCAGTTAGTGGAGGGGCTATAGTGAGCAGTTATGGGTAAATTGCAATTAGGGGAAGAGAAAGGGGAAAATCACTTGCTTTCTTGCAAAAGGAGCACTTAGAAATTCTCAGTTTAACCCCAGCCTATAGCTAGATAAATGAGCAGACATTTTGATAACTTAAGTTGCATTCTGCCTCTTCTGAGCATGGGCAGAACCTGACTTCCTGTCTCTCATGCTTTCATTGAATAGTAAACCAGCTCATGGCACTCTAGAAGATTTATGACCTCAAACTAGATATGCGCAGAGACCCCATCCTTCATGGGGCTATGACATGAAATGAACACTGCACAAATGAAGTTTAAATAAAATAAAAGATATAATGATGAATAATACATATTTCATAGTGCTTTTTTAATTAAAACAATGAAAGACACTGTTTAATATCCATGTAACCCTCTGGTTGTAACACGGACAATATCAGTTTCTCAACCTATTAGTGACTAGGCTTTAAAGGACAATGTACTCAGCAGGTACGAGATTATTATATTGTAACGTGCTGCAGGAACACCTTTTCAAATAGTCAGTCTGGGCACTCTCTATATACCACACTACTGTGAATTTGATTGCTGATTTTACCTTTTGTTTGCATAGTTTTTCTATAACCAATACTACAGTATTGAAATGGTTAGTATAGGTTGGAGTTTCAACAGGCAACAGCAGCCATTTAAATTGACAAAATAAAGCTAAAGGAGCTGAATGTAAACAATTGAATACACTACATCAGGTAAATGGATCATTGGGAACACATTAAATGGAAGACCAATTTTACAGTACATGGTCACTTAAGTAGATAAGTGGGTCTCCACTTTACCTCTGTAGCTCCTTCACAGATACAGTTATCTTCAGGCTGTGGCCCAGCATGTACAGAGCTGCCAGAATATCTGCCCACTGCACCATCTCACCAAGGGGTCCTCCCTTCAGGACACGTGGGCTGAACACATCCCCAGATTCCTCCGTCAGGAAGCCAATGTGAACTAAGATCTGAGGAATGAAGGAGTAGTTAGAAAGAAAGGAGACATATGTATACAGAGCATAACCGGGGAGGTAGTTACAGCGCTCTGAAGAGATGGCTGGGGGAAATGAGTGGTCCCAAAAAGGTTTAGGCCAAATTACAAGTGGAACGGTATTAAACATTCCTGCTTGTGCGCTAACTCCACTAGAAGTAAGGTTTTTGCATGAGTCAGGTAGCACTTGTATTACAAGTTGAAAGTAAAAAATGTTTTTGGTTTGAGCGCTAACCTGATGCTCGCAAAAAGACGAAGTTAGAAAAGTCCAAACACGTTAACATATTCCCCCACAGAAGTAAATGGAGCAAAACAAGTGGGAGAAAAACCTAGCATTCTAATCATGTGTAAACCCGATCGCATATTGTCCAGTGCGCTATCCCGACATGAAAATATTAATATTTTATATTCCAATGATCTTCACATAGCAGAATATGTTGTATTTATTCATGAATACATATTTCTACACATATCTGATGGTATTTTGGTAATATGTATATATACATATACATAATTATATATAGGTATAGATATATATAGGAATATCTATGTATAAATACATAGAACATATTCTGCTATGTGCAGAACATTGGAATGTATTTTTTTACAGTAAATACACAGTATAACACTTTCTTAAATATGAATATTGAATAAATATGCTTTTTGTTTCATGAAACAGTTAACCAGAGCTCTGATGTTGCGCTATCCAGATATGCGTTAACTTCAATTGCGCTTATGCGATCACCTTTACTTTCAACTTGTAATACGAGTGCTAAATCTGGCGAGCGCAAACAGCTGCAATAAACCTGATAGCGTGCTGCTCGTATTCTGGCCCTTACTGAGGAGATGATGTTTGTGAAGAGATTCAGACAGATACAAATGTAAAGAAAAAACATATATAATGATATTCAATCACTTGCATCAAACAATAAGCACCTTTTATAAGCATAGTTTTGAGATTATTCTATCAGTCTCTAGTCATGGGTGCTGCCATTTTGATTTCTAACTTTCACTGCATTCCAGCTCTGATGTGTTTGCATATGTGTGCAGCAACTCTAATTCAGATACCTGAAGTGCAACCTAAGTACCAAAATGGCGGCACCCATAATTACAGGGAGGTGCGTGAAATGTAATTGGTGTTAAAGGTCGCTCAAGTTTTCAAAATGCTGCAAACCGACTCAACCAGCTATTTCACTCACAGCAGTTACAGATTTTGCTTTTTGGCATCTATATGGAGAGTGAGACAAGCTCAATTTCTAGACAAAAGCAAGAGGTGTTTAATGTTGTTTTAAATAAAAATGGAGGCTATAGGCCTGGCGGAAGAATACAAAATGTGAGGAAGAAAAATAAAGAGCAGAATGTAAAAAGAGTTAAAGAAGAGTATAAAAAATGAGGAGCAACATAAAAGAGCAGAATTAGAGGAACAAGACGATTGATGATGCAAAATAAACTATTAAAAGAAAATAATGTAGGAAAGTAGCAAAAAAGTTTGTTTTGTGAAAGATAATAGCGATAGGAAGCCAGAGACACCTGTTTCTGTTCATTTGGGGTGTTCTGTATTTTGCTCTCCAGCCTACGAGCACCAAGCAGCCACTGAACCTCCAGCCTCCGTAGCCTCTTCTTCATGAAGATCAGAGATTCCTTGCCTGTTCCCATGAGGTCCAATAGGGATGAGAGCTCAGTGCGGAAGGCAGCCTGGATCCAAGACGGAAAGTGAGAAAAAAGAAAGACAAAATCAGGGACTCTGTTGGCTATGGATAGTGTTTGTAAAGCAGAAATAATGCTCCTGGATTATAGAAAAACAGATTAACCATTCATCACACTTACTGGTCAAAACTGGGGGTAAACACCCCTATCATTTTCACCTACACCTTCTATAAGCACAGCAACATGTGACATGAATTTTTAATTGTTCATCCAAATTATCTGAATTCTAACTCTCTAGACATTGCTTAGAAAGCCAAGAGTACTCAACAAAGCTCCTCTCATACGATTAATCAATAGTTATATCAAAAAGATTAAACACAATCAGATACCATAGTGCCCCCTCACATATAAATACTTCATTAGCACACTTTACTAACTGCCTGCTCACATGTAAATACCTCACTCATACACTGCACTAACTGCCCCCTCACATGTAAATACATCATTAGCACACTGCACTAACTGCCCCCTCACATGTAAATACCTAATTTGTACACTGCACTAACTGCCCCCTCACATGTAAATACCTCATTAGCACACTTTACTGACTGCCCGGTCACATGTAAATATCTCACTCATACACTGCACTAACTGCCCCCTCACATGTAAATACCTCATTAGCACACTGCACTAACTGCCCCCTCACATGTAAATACCTCATTAGCACACTGCACTAACTGCCCCCTCACATGTAAATACCTCATTAGCACACTTTACTAACTGCCCGGTCACATGTAAATATCTCACTCATACACTGCACTAACTGCCCCCTCACATGTAAATACTTAATTTATACACTGCACTAACTGCCCCCTCACATGTAAATACCTAATTTGTACACTGCACTAACTTCCCCCTCACATGTAAATACCTCATTAGCACAAAAGAAGAATTGATTCAATACAAGGATTGAAACGTGTACACATATTAGCACTCACATCTGAGAGGAATGTGGCTATAAATTTGGAACATCTAGTGCCAAAGGGGAGACGGTCTGTGCCGTAGGAGTTAAAATATAACCTTTATTGGGATTATTTAAAAAGATTCCACAAAACAAACACAAACATATATAAATAAAAACGCACAATGTTGAGGAGGATGCTATATGGAGGGTATAGATGCTAAACGTAGTTATGTGCACTGAGGATTATCTCCAGACCTAGGATTTAAAGTATTCCTGGTCACTGGGATATCTCCTGGTTAAAGCTGCTTGTGTATATAATATGATGCTTGTGAATACAATTATATATACTATTTCCTGACTAGTGTACTTTAATTATTCGTGGTCACAAAGATCTTTAAAAAAAGTTTATTCTGCAGTATAGTACCTATAAATATGATTGTATATGCTTCTTGGGCATGTGCATTTAGTTCTTTGACATAAGTGCTGCCAATGCAATAATAGCTATATTTCAAAAGCTAATAGTATCCTTAATTCAAATGACCCAATTTTTGGTCATTGAATTGCTTCTTTAGTTAATAGAGCGTGGTTTATAATTGGAATTGAGGGTGTAAGGTAGTAGCCGTTATTGACTTTGGTCACACTCTATTATAGAGTACACTCTCAATACTTTATATTCTTAAAGGCATTTAAACCATATAGTGCTTATTTCAAGTTGGATAATATAGGTATATTATTATTAATACGTAGCACTTGTTATTGTGGTACTTGTAAGTCGTTAATTTCTGGACATACAGTTGATATCATGAACTTATTGTTTACCTCCAATTTTTAAGGGTAAATTTAACTATGTTCTTAATAAAGATAAGATGACCTATTAAATTGCATAACTAAGTAGTATGCCCTAATAGTATTGGATATGTGAATTTCAGTTTATTAACATGAACATGTTGCTATTTCAGGGCTGTATGCAATTTTCATGGTTGATACAAATGTTGCTGTTAGAACAAAAATAGCGCAGGGATTGAATATGAACGGAGCGACATAAGGGCTGGGCTCCTGGCTGGAAGGGCAAGGGGGAAGGGAGAGGGGGGGGGGAAGGAGTTAGGTTAGAAAATAGGGAAGTATAAGATAAGAAGGAGAGGAGGGACTGAAAAGCAAGAGATAGGAAAGGGGGGTTGGAAAAGGTACATATAGGGGGAACAACAGGAAGTGGCTTTAGTACTAACCTTTTTTGTTTCAGGAGCTGCTTGTAGCTGATGCAGAAGAAGTTGCTGAAGATGACGGCCAGAAGCAGGAGAATTCCCAAACGGTTCCTTACAGATGATGAGACCCTCTGGAAGACGAGAGCAATCCGGGCTCAGAAGAGATTGAAGCTCCTGGAAAAAAGGCAGGGAGAGAAACAGAAGAAGCAGGAGACGGTCTTGGAGCAGAAGGCAGCGGTAACCCCCCCTGAGAGAGAGCGGATGCAAGAGGGTAACGTGAGTATGAAAGACAGGGCTGAGGCAGAGGAGGGGGCCAATTCTGATGTGAGTATGGGGGAAGTGGCGTTATTTAGTGAAACGGACCGGTCCAGCAGTCCGGAGATTCCCTTAGGCCAGGGGGGCAGTATGGGGTGCAGGCGGCGGCAAGCAATGGCGCCTCTAGGGGGCAGCAAGCAGGGCGCGCGGCGGCGTAATTGGGGCCTAGAAGATGAGGGCCATAGTAGTAGAGCAGGCGGCAGACAGTCCAGGGGCAGGGTCTGGCTTAGCAGTGAGCGGTCTGGTAGAGGCGCAGTTGCGGGCGCGAGTGGCCGCCATAGGCGCAGCAGTATACCCCCTTCCTCCCCCTCCCCCTCTTCTTCCCCAGTCAGTGAGCGCGATATGCGCATGCGCACGCCGATACGGCGTGCGCTACGTGATGACGTCATCATGAAGGGGGGGGCGGGGGCCGCACGGTGCGAAAGGGATGATTCCGTTGCAGCAGGGGTAGTGGAGAGAGGGCGTCAGTCGCCGGGAAGGGGAAATAAGCACAAGGTATCAAGCGGTGCGGGTGGGAAGACGAGCAGGGAACCAAGAAGGAGGGAGGAATTAAGGAATGCGGAGGCAGATTGCTGGGGACCCGGTGGTCCAGGCACACACACATGCGAGTCAGGGGAGGAGTGGGAAGGCCAGGACAGAGCTAGAGCAAGGGGTAAAGAAAGGAAAAAGTACTGTGAAGTGTACAGAAGAGGGGCGAATAGCAGGAGGGCAGCAAAAAGGGTCAGGTTAGAAGAGAATAGTGTGGAGCGCCCCAGGATGATTAGGGATACGGAGGGGTATACATATGTGAGGGTAGAGGAAGAAGGGGAGGATGAAAGGAGCATTAGGGATACAGGGAATGGGGGGCGCAGCAGTAAGAGGGCAGAGCACATGTCTGTGAAACAGGTTCAAAGAAAAGGGGGGGATGGTACTAATGTAAATATGAATATGTTGCAGAAGAGAGACAAAGTGGGTAAAGTGAACAATGGAGCAGGTGACAAAGAGGTCGAAGGGAGCACGACAGGGCCGCAGGGAATGGCGGCAGCAGACAAGGAAGGACAAGACGGGCATCGTGTGAGCCATAAGAAACACGGTAAGCAAATGTATTATAGTGACAGTAGTGAATCTTCGTCAGATAGTTCCACGGATGATGACTTTGAGGATGATAAGCGTAATGGGAGGGGGCATAGAAAAATCTTGAAAATTGTAAGAAAGTTATATGCTAAGCAAGAGAAAAATAAGGTGGTGAAGGAAGGGTATGAGGACGGGGACAGCAGTGATAATGTGGTGAATTTAGACGATGAAGTAGCAGCGACCAAGCTCTTACCCCTTCCCACACATTTAAAAGCGAAGGTTGTTAGGAAAGCGCAGAGAGGACGGTATGTGGATGTGTTTGAAATGACTAGGGAAGCTTTGGCGGTCAAATCTAATGAGGGAAGGGGGAGAAGGGCAAAGCAGACATTTCCAGAATGGGTGAAAGGGATGGTCATATATGCAGAATGTTTTCTAACGGCCAATCCAGATAAGATGAAAGGGGTGCTGAGATACATACATTTAATAGCGGAATGCTACACCACATACGGGGGTTTCGCATGGAAGGATTATGATAGGGAATTTAGGAAAGGAAATATACAATTGGGAGGTAAAGGTAGGAAGGATTTTGGGGTAAAAATACTAGATACATGGACGAGGGTGATGAAGGTCCCTGAAGCACAAGGTAGGCCCATAGGGCAAGGGAAAACATTCAGAACAGAGGCAAAGGAATGCTGGGCGTTTAATGACAAGAGGTGCGACAGGGGGAATTCATGTAAATATAAGCACGCATGTAGGCATTGTGGCGGAGCGCACCCAGGAGTGGATTGTAGGAAGGGTAATGCCAATAACAATAGCAAGTTTTCCTTTCGAGGGCACGGGGGCAACGGTAGCGGAGGAGGAATGGCGGGTAATGGCCAAAACACCGCTGAGGGTAGATAGGATCATTGAGGAATTGGCAATGTACCCGCTGAAAGAGGAAAGGATTTTGTTAACAAACGGTTTGCGTGTAGGTTTTGTGGTCCCAGTTAAAACAGAAGTTAAAGGGGCTATGCAGGCGAGAAATTTAAAATCTGCAGCAGAATTTCCAGGAGTACTAGCGGAAAAATTGAGGAAGGAGGTTAAATTGGGGAGAATGGCAGGGCCATTCAAAGAGAAGCCGTGTGCTGACTTGATTGTGTCCCCCCTGGGAGTAGTTCCCAAGAAAGAGAAGGGTAAATACAGGATGATACAGCACCTGTCCTACCCCAGGGGGAATTCAGTCAACGACGCAATTGACAAGTTGGATTCTTCAGTGCAATATCAATCATTTGATAGTGCGGTAAGAATAGTGAAACGGCTTGGAAAAGGGGCGTTGATGGCAAAGATAGATGTGGAATCTGCTTTTAGGTTATTGCCTTTGAACACAGCTAGTTTTAATTTAATGGGTTGTAAGTTTGATGGTGATTATTACATAGATAAGTGTTTGCCCATGGGGTGTTCGGTTTCTTGTTCAGTTTTTGAAAAGTTTAGTTCATTTTTGCATTGGTTGTTTACAGAAAAAACAGGATGTGAGAGTATGTCTCACTACTTAGATGATTTTTTGGTGGTAGGCAGGAAAGAGACAGGGGAATGTAGAATCTGGAAGGAAGAGCTAGAGGCAATGTTCAAACAGTTGGGAGTGCCAGTAGCAGCGGAAAAGTCGGAGGGGCCGGGTACGAGGATGGTTTTCCTGGGTATCATGATAGATTCCGCAAAGGGGCAATGCGAGCTCCCTGCGGATAAGATTGAGAAGGCGAGACATATGATAAAAACGATGTTGAAAAGGAATAAGGTGACTCTTAGAGAAATGCAGAGATTGCTGGGGGTTTTGAATTTTGCGTGCCGGGTAATACCGGTGGGTAGATTATTTAAAAGAAGGTTGGAAATGGGGACAAAAGGGGCAAAGCTGCCCGAGCATATGGTGCGCGTCAATAAGGAAATGAAGGAAGACCTCAGAGTGTGGGAGGCATTTTTAGATGAATTTAATGGTATCAGGATATGGGAAGAGGCAAGGTCAGTGGAAGAATTGGAGTTGTTCACAGATGCAGCAGGCAGTGCGGGGTTTGGAGCGTATTTGCAAGGTAGATGGAGCGCGGGCGAATGGCCCGCAGATTGGAAGGAAAAAGGGTGGATAAAGAACATGACTTTGCTTGAATTGTTTCCCATTATAGTAGCGATAGAGCTGTGGGGCCATGTATTAGAGAACAAAAGAATCATCTGTTGGTCCGATAATAAGGCAGTAGTGGATGTAATGAATAATTTGTCGTCATCATCTAACCCGGTTATTAAGTATTTGAGATATTTTGTATTAAAGTGCCTTAAGCACAATATTTGTTTTAAAGCACAGCATATACCAGGGTACAGGAATATTGTAGCAGACGCACTGTCAAGGTTTAAATGGGAAATATTTAGGAAGGTGGCTCCAAGGGCAAGGAAGGAAGGTGAACCCTGCCCTGTTCTTCTTTGGCAGATTGGCAACAAATAGACGGAATCAGGGAGATGGTAGAGAAGTCCGTGGCGCCAAAAACGTGGGCCGTATACAAGAAGTATTGGGAGCGGTGGTGCGAATTTAACAAGATTAGAGGTCGCGAGGAAGAAACGGTTTTTCTAGAATGGCTATGGGTATTGAAGCAAGGGGGGGTGAAGAAAGGGCAGTTGGGCACAGTACTGGCGGGGGTGTCGTATTTTTCGCAGTTATATGGGAGAAAGGATATAACAAAGAGATTTGTGGTAAGGAAAGTATTCAAGGGGTGGAGCGTAGGAGAGAAGAAGCAAGGCGATAGAAGGGAGCCGATAACAGAGGATAGGTTGGCGGAAATGTTAGCAGTGCTCAGCAAAGTATGTTTCAATGACGATGAGGCATTGGTATTCAGGGTAGCTTTCTCTTTGGCTTTCCATGGGGCATTGCGCATAGGGGAACTGCTGGCGAGGAATAGGAAAGACGTGGGCGGTGGTGTAAGGCGAGAAGATGTGAAATGGGGCGTGCGAGCAGTGCTAGTTTTAATTCGGAAATCAAAAACAGATACGGAAGGAAAAGGGGTATGGGTGTCAATGGGGAGGACAGGTGGCGCGACTTGCCCGGTGGCAGCAGTAAGGGATTATGAGCTAACAGCAAGGGCAGAGGGCCCGCAATTTGTTAGGCATAGGGACGGATCCGGCGTCACGGGTTTTCAGTTTAGGAAGGTATTGGAAAGAACGGTAGAAAGACTGGGTTGGTCAGATGCATACTATGCGCCGCACTCATTCAGAATAGGGGCAGCAACCAGTGCGGCATCTAGAGGATGTTCGATCGAGCAGATTAAAAAAATGGGAAGGTGGAAATCAGCAGCATACAAGTCCTACATCAGGCCAAAAGGGGGCGTTTGATTGCGATTAGGGATGCGAAGTCATGGCGCCAACCGGAATGAATTTAATTCTCCAATTTTCTTTGTGATTTGTTACAGGAAGAGCACTAAGGATATGGGTGGTAGGGCATTCATACGTATACTGGGCGCAAGTTAGGGCTGCGACATTGGCAAAAGGGACACATTTGGGATTTAGATACACCGAAGCCAGTGTTAGGTGGATAGGAAAGAGAGGAATGAGGTGGGAAGAGTTGGTAAGCACAATACAGCAGGCAAGGCAGAGATGGGGGCGCCCGGACGTAATGATAATACATTTAGGAGGGAATGATATTGGAGCATACCCTCTGAGGGAACTGGAAGAAAGTATAAAAAGTGTAATGGGGTGGTTGGCGATAACATGGCAAGGAGTAAAGATAGTATGGTCAAACATAATATCAAGGTTGGTTTGGAGGAACACTGACACGCAGAGAGCGGGCTACAGAGCAAGGAGGAAGATTAATTTGGTAGCGGCAAAAGCAGTCAGGGGGATAGGTGGAGCGGTGCTGGAGCACCCATTGTTGGCGGCAAAAAGGGAAGAGATATTCAGGCGCGACGGAGTTCACCTGAACGAGGCCGGTAATGACCAGTTTTTGGAGGACATCAGGAGAATGTTGGAGGAAATGATCAAGGTAAGGAAAGGTCACGGGAAAAGTTTAAAGGTGTTTGGCAGAAAGAGTATTCTTTGTTGGCGGTGAAATCGGGATCTGGCACGTAGGCAGGGCTTGCGAGGGGCGGAGGGGATCCTGTAGCATACCCAGTCTAAGTCGTGATTCGGTGGTCTAGCTAAAGGCTGGTATATGCTGCAGGTTCGCTCCTCCCCTTTTGCTCTGCCACAGGGGGGGTTTGTGGTCCCCCCCCCCTGACACGTGGGATCCAAGTTCAGGTTATGCAAATGCTGACGCATTTTTGAGTGTTATGTTGATTAAGGGTATGTTATTACCCAGGGTATGTTATTACCCAGGGTATGTTATTACCCAGGGTATGTTATTACCCAGGGAGAAATTTTTTGAATTTAAATTAAATTATTAAATGTGACCTTTCCATATTTAGCCAAACTCCTGTGTTGCGTCATTATTTCAGGTTGCCAGAATGGCAGAGGTGGTAATAGATGGTGGTGTTCAAAAGGTGTGTCATTTGGGTGGAAAGTATATGGAAGCTAAATGGAGCCTCTAAGACCTTAAAAATAGCGCAGGGATTGAATATGAACGGAGCGACATAAGGGCTGGGCTCCTGGCTGGAAGGGCAAGGGGGAAGGGAGAGGGGGGGGGGAAGGAGTTAGGTTAGAAAATAGGGAAGTATAAGATAAGAAGGAGAGGAGGGACTGAAAAGCAAGAGATAGGAAAGGGGGGTTGGAAAAGGTACATATAGGGGGAACAACAGGAAGTGGCTTTAGTACTAACCTTTTTTGTTTCCCTCCCACCCTCCCTAGATTCAAGAGAGCAGTAAGGACAACTACGCGGAGAGGTCACAACCAGAGATATCGAGAGAAATTGGCATGGTTAGGGGCACGATGTCAGCTACTTAGTTGGATCGCAGTAAGACCGCCTGTGCCCCCTAATAAAGGGAATCGAGAGAGCTGCAGCTGGAAGCTAGCGGGTGACTCGAGCGGTCTATGCTAGCCGAAAGCGTTAAGATAAGCAAGCAGCCATATAAGAGAAAAATTGATAAGTTGTTGCGGTGAAATCGGGATCTGGCACGTAGGCAGGGCTTGCGAGGGGCGGAGGGGATCCTGTAGCATACCCAGTCTAAGTCGTGATTCGGTGGTCTAGCTAAAGGCTGGTATATGCTGCAGGTTCGCTCCTCCCCTTTTGCTCTGCCACAGGGGGGGTTTGTGGTCCCCCCCCCCTGACACGTGGGATCCAAGTTCAGGTTATGCAAATGCTGACGCATTTTTGAGTGTTATGTTGATTAAGGGTATGTTATTACCCAGGGTATGTTATTACCCAGGGTATGTTATTACCCAGGGTATGTTATTACCCAGGGAGAAATTTTTTGAATTTAAATTAAATTATTAAATGTGACCTTTCCATATTTAGCCAAACTCCTGTGTTGCGTCATTATTTCAGGTTGCCAGAATGGCAGAGGTGGTAATAGATGGTGGTGTTCAAAAGGTGTGTCATTTGGGTGGAAAGTATATGGAAGCTAAATGGAGCCTCTAAGACCTTATAGCGTTATGCAACTCCACACAGTGTTAATTTATACCCAGATTATTAAGCTATGTTTTTCTGAGGGTATTTGACACATATCCCCAGGTACTTTGTACCAACAATATGGAATGTTTAAATGCTATAGATATCTTGCGCTGATATTATCGAATGCGCTACTATTAGCTTGAACTTTAGTGTGACTAGTCTTTTGATTCAATAGTGCACTCATTCATCTTTCATTCATACTCAAATGCCCAGGAGCTGCATAAAGTCAGCATCTATTAATTAAATCCCATTAACATAACTTGCTGTAATCGTGCAATAAACTACAGTTAGCTTTGGATTTTTATAGCTAGTTCAATAATTTCATTTATGCGGCGGTCCACCATACATTCATGCACTTGGCTTTCTGGCCGTTCTATAATGCATAGGTGTAACAGAGTCACTATAGTAGTTTTCTAATGAACTTAGCTATATAGATATTCTCTAAATCATAATGCACATTACTTCCACCATTCTCGCAATTATAACGCTATGGTTTCAGTAGTGTGAATAAGTGCTATATCCTAATTAGGATATAGCACTTATTCACACTACTGAAACCATAGCGTTATAATTGCGAAAGGCTTACAGCCAAGTTATATGTAAGAATGGTGGAAGTAATGTGCATTATGATTTAGAGAATATCTATATAGCTAAGTTCATTAGAAAACTACTATAGTGACTCTGTTACACCTATGCATTATAGAACGGCCAGAAAGCCAAGTGCATGAATGTATGGTGGACCGCCGCATAAATGAAATTATTGAACTAGCTATAAAAATCCAAAGCTAACTGTAGTTTATTGCACGATTACAGCAAGTTATGTTAATGGGATTTAATTAATAGATGCTGACTTTATGCAGCTCCTGGGCATTTGAGTATGAATGAAAGATGAATGAGTGCACTATTGAATCAAAAGACTAGTCACACTAAAGTTCAAGCTAATAGTAGCGCATTCGATAATATCAGCGCAAGATATCTATAGCATTTAAACATTCCATATTGTTGGTACAAAGTACCTGGGGATATGTGTCAAATACCCTCAGAAAAACATAGCTTAATAATCTGGGTATAAATTAACACTGTGTGGACTTGCATAACGCTATGTTCTAACAGCAACATTTGTATCAACCATGAAAATTGCATACAGCCCTGAAATAGCAACATGTTCATGTTAATAAACTGAAATTCACATATCCAATACTATTAGGGCATACTACTTAGTTATGCAATTTAATAGGTCATCTTATCTTTATTAAGAACATAGTTAAATTTACCCTTAAAAATTGGAGGTAAACAATAAGTTCATGATATCAACTGTATGTCCAGAAATTAACGACTTACAAGTACCACAATAACAAGTGCTACGTATTAATAATAATATACCTATATTATCCAACTTGAAATAAGCACTATATGGTTTAAATGCCTTTAAGAATATAAAGTATTGAGAGTGTACTCTATAATAGAGTGTGACCAAAGTCAATAACGGCTACTACCTTACACCCTCAATTCCAATTATAAACCACGCTCTATTAACTAAAGAAGCAATTCAATGACCAAAAATTGGGTCATTTGAATTAAGGATACTATTAGCTTTTGAAATATAGCTATTATTGCATTGGCAGCACTTATGTCAAAGAACTAAATGCACATGCCCAAGAAGCATATACAATCATATTTATAGGTACTATACTGCAGAATAAACTTTTTTTAAAGATCTTTGTGACCACGAATAATTAAAGTACACTAGTCAGGAAATAGTATATATAATTGTATTCACAAGCATCATATTATATACACAAGCAGCTTTAACCAGGAGATATCCCAGTGACCAGGAATACTTTAAATCCTAGGTCTGGAGATAATCCTCAGTGCACATAACTACGTTTAGCATCTATACCCTCCATATAGCATCCTCCTCAACATTGTGCGTTTTTATTTATATATGTTTGTGTTTGTTTTGTGGAATCTTTTTAAATAATCCCAATAAAGGTTATTTTTTTTTTTTTATTTATTTTTTTTATAATTTTTTATTGAGGTTGTGCAAACAGAATACAGCTTATGAAGAATAGCCAAACAAATACGATACAATATAAAAATCCTGTATACATAAAGACAGATTACATTCCTATCAAAGGTAACGTTATACGAAAAAACTGGAACCTCTTTTTATTTTTTCCATATTCTGGACAAGAAGAGTTACCTCACTTATTACTAAGGTCCCTTCTATATTAACATTAGGAGAGGAAAGTAGGAAATGCGAATGATCCTACAAAAAAAAATAGAGTAAATACATACTTATGCTATTAGGTAATATTAATATTTAAAGAACATAGTAGAATGTAAGGGTATGGTGTAAAATATAAAGCTTGGCGACTTAGAATGAGATGGCAATTAGTTTGTCAGACATCAAATACAGTAAAGGCGCCATTCCCTTGCTAACCTAATATGGTATGAGATGTAGGTATGGAATAATATGAAAATGAAAAGTTATGCTCCTGAGGGCCTGAAGATTCATATATCAATAGACAGGAGCGGTATTAACTGGGAATAATATTGAATCTACAGGGCTACCCATGGATTGTGTAGTTTTCTAAAACACTTTAGGTCAGTAGATTAGAGTAATTAGTAGTTGATATTGTGAACTATAACATGAGTATATATATAGTTTTGCTAACTGAAATATGTGGTAAGGTATGGAGGTATAGGTAGTTATAGTATGGCATAGACAAGATAAGCCATATAGGTAGTCCTCCACCAATAGGAGGTACAATACATGGAGGGGGGGTGGGAGGGAGGAGGTGGTTAGTTTATTATGCGAAGTGAGCTATGTAACTTTAAACTTCATGTCAGGAAAGCTTTTAATATGTAGGGCATCAATAGTTTCAGTTATATCAAGATGTTGTGATGAGGAGTAGTGCAAGTGAAGCTATGAGAAAAAAAGAGCTAGGGTATGTGCAGGGGTTTGTAAACTCAGTTAGTTAGTATGGTTGATCAGTCCTGCTGATCTAAGTGGAGTAGGTAAAGTCAATATTAGAGGGGGTAACCATAGGCTGAAATAAAACTTGGTGATAATGGTGAGTTGTGTAGGAAGCTCTCAATTAGTAAGTAGGAGGTAGAGCTGGGAAGCTGTACTTTGGAGCTATGCAATTGCAATATATAGGCATCATACTGCCCCGGCCGCTGGCAGCAAGATGTCGTGTACACACGCTTCATCCAAACTCAATGCATATAGATAAGTTAAATGTTAACAAACAGGTCATCTAAAAATCATTAATATCCTAGCTGGTTGCATCATTACAAGAGTGTTGGACATTAAGGTCTAAGAATAAGCCTATCATGAATGCCAACAATTCTGCACAGAGAGCCTACCCACAATAATGAGCTGCTGGACTAAAGCAAAGCAGTATCTATGCTATGCTCGCGAACAGCTATAAGGTACTATTAACTAAAAACCTGGACACTAGGTATTTTAAGCCCCCTAGAAGTGAATTGCCGTTATGGCATGTACGAGAGGACACCATAACATTATATAGCAGCAGACATTAACATTTTTGCGACTTTCCCTGGTTACACTCGCATATATTTGACCCAGTGGCATGCAAGTTTAAAGCATAAAAACAGTGATTTGTAGGGAAAAAGCTAACAGGGAGATCTGAAAGCTGCGTGGGCATTGATATAGGCAATTTAAACATATAGTCATGAATGCTGCAGCAGTGTGTCCTAAAAAACGGGGCTCACAACCATTTTGCTAACGGAACAATAGCTTATTTCTATTATCAAGTTCAAGTCTGCTCAAATACTGCAAAACATTATCCCTAAAGTAGATTAACAGCCACACTAACTGGAGGAGAACAGGTCTAGAGTTCTCTGCAAGTGAGATAACAATTTATAAAGCCGTAATAAAAGACTATTAGGACAGTTATGTGTTAGTGAGGTACAGTGTCCGCTTTCACATATGAGTTCTCTAAGCAATATGCAGTCCGGGTGAGCGATACTGTCATGGTGCAGCATATCAATAAGGAGAATCTTTTACCCCACTCCGGACCGTAAGGTTGAGGGTTTTTCTAGAGCCAGCTGCAAGTTTGTCGCCAGCTTTGCAGAGTAAATGTTCCGGCTGACCAGATGGTAAGGGGCGACACACGCTGAGAGATCCGCTAGCTTATGTCCTGCTTTGTGGGATACACCAAGTACCTCATAGGGGCTCCGGTAAGTTATCCAGTTAACAAAAGTCCCCCGCAGTTCTTGTGGCTCAGCCTGCTCTGAAGTGCTCCGGGACACATCCGATGGTGATGGCTCTCTTGGCTTTCTATAGAGCGTTTGCAAGCGCAAGTCTAGTAGATCCTCAGTAGTGACCGGCATATCACCAGCACACTGCCCTTCTGTCTCCACCATGTCATGTGGCAATGAGAGATGCTCCGATGCTGTCATCCAAGATGGCGATTTTCGCGGGTTAACTGCACTTTCTGGGCCCTTCTCCTTGTAGCTAGCTAGAACGCCCGGGGTAGCGGTATGTGTGGTGAGGGGCTTAAAAGCCTCGTCCATTGCATTCAAAAGGGCTTCATTGTGACGGTCTAAAAGCACCTTCATCTGATCGAGTAAAAGTGCAGCCATGATTTCACTCGAGTAGCGTGTCAGCAGAAGTTATAAAACCAGGTCCCAAATAAGAAATGTTTAGCGCTGCTAGGCTATCTCACATGCAGCAAAAAGATAGCTCTCTTCCAGGATCTCCAAAATGAGGTGGAAATGTGAAAAATATATAATAAAACCTTAAAAATTGTAGAATGTTTTAGGAGCTCTAGAAATGTGCGTCTTATCACGGTGGTGGTTGGCTCCTCCCCCCCTAAAGGTTATATTTTAACTCCTACGGCACAGACCGTCTCCCCTTTGGCACTAGATGTTCCAAATTTATAGCCACATTCCTCTCAGATGTGAGTGCTAATATGTGTACACGTTTCAATCCTTGTATTGAATCAACTCTTCTTTTTTAGAATAAAACAGTACACAGCACCTAACTCTAATATTATAGCAAGGTAAATCACCTGCCCTAATCATTATAGAGCATCTTAAGAATACCGGATAGTAGTGCTATTTAGTCTCTCTCTCTTTTACCTCATTAGCACACTTTACTAACTGCCCTGTCACTATAAATACCTCACTCATACACTGCACTAACTGCCCTCTCGCATGTAAATACCTCATTAGCACACTATGCTAACTGCCCCCTCACATGTAAATGCCTAATATGTACACTGCATTAACTTCCCCCTCACATGTAAATACCTAATTTATACACTGCACTAACTGTCCCCTCACATGTAAATACCTCATTCGTACACTGCACTAACTGCCCCCTCACATGCAAATACCTTATTAGTACATTATACTTACTGCCACCCTTGCATGTAAATATTTCTTTAGTACAATGCAACTCATTGGTACACTGCAATGACAGAACATCCAGGGTTGCAATGTTCGCAGGTGCGACTGGGCCATGGAGGTCCACCACTCGGAAGGTACCCAGCAGGTGCGACCATGCCCTGGAGTTAAGCCTCTGCTGGAGAAGCCCAGGATGTGAGGATGACCCAGGATGCCGGGAGTACACAGAGCAGGGCATTCACATGTGCAGGCGTTGTCAGGAGAGGTTGTTGGCTGGTGGCTGCACACTTGCTGTACACACACCCACGCATGGCTCCCAAGTGCTGCTATCGGCATCCTGGTGTGAGACTGAAGTAGTGAGCAATATATATATATATATATATAGATAGATAGATAGATAGATAGATAGATAGATAGATAGAGCTCTAACTGCCCCTCATATGTATTAATGATAATTAATACATATTGCCATGGTTGCTATTAAGTATAAGCCACTGCTTAGTGCTTTTTTATTACAACAATGAACCAGACTGTTTTATATTCCTATATTTGGAGTCAGTGGGCTTGAAAGTGTGGAGTTTAAGGGTGCTCTTCCCTTTACATAAGCCCACAAAGCCTAAGACAAATCTGATCTTCTCCAGAGAGATTAGTTAGTGTGAACCTTGTCTCGATCACAACAACTACCACAGTATTATAGAGATGCCCAAAGCTGGAATAAGTTACAGAAGCATTGCACAATAGCTGGATTATTATTATTCCAAGGTAAGATAAATTGCCTACAAGTGAAGAAAAAGCAGAACTGTTGCTGCTCTCTGCAGGAGTGAGCGTCCTGGGATCTATTTATCAGCCAATGAGCAATCAGCCCTTAAAGGGACATGAAACCCAAAGTTATTCTTTCATGATTCAGATAGAGCAGCAATTTTAAGCAACTTTCTAATTTACTCCTATTGTAGCCACCAATCAGCAAGCGCTACCCATGATGCTGAACCAAAAATGGGCCGTCTCCTCAGCTTACATTTCCCTTTTCTTAAATAGAGATACAAAGAGAACGAAGAAAAATTGATAATAGGAGTAAATTAGAAAGTTGCTTAAAATTGCTGCTCTATCTGAATCATGAAAGATAAAAAAATGGGTTTAATATCCCTTTAAAGGGACAGTAAACTCCTTGGAATTTTAAAATAACATGTTTAGTTATGCATAGTAAAACCACTTTATTTGTTTTGCCCCCTTTTTCATGTAATTTAGCTCAGAATTGTGGATTTTATATTTCTCAGAGATGGACATTGTCAAGGCAAACCCTGCTACATTATCTGTCCCTAATTAACAACCGCAAAACAATGCAATTTATTCTAACCTTGTTGGCTGCAGATTCTGGCTTTGATTGGCTGCTCCAAATATGGCTAATAGTGGGTGGAGTTTGGCCACAAAAAAAATTAATTATAGCTAAAAATGTTTTGTTTTTTTTAAAAACATGTTTACACTTGGCTGATATGCAATTTTATACCAAGACAACAGGTCCAGCTGCACTTCCTGTTAGCTTTAGAATGAAACAGTTTAAATATTTTGTTAACATGATTAAACAGTGCTCTATTCTATACATATTTAGAATTTACTGCTTTTAAAATGCCCCTTATTAAGTTAAGGAAACCTTATGCAGATCCATTTACAATGTACAGTTTATATGGATCTGACATACATTCATGGGGCTAGCCCAGTCCTCCGGCCTCCCTAACAGGACAGATTTTGAGGCTGAACTAGAGCACAGGTAAAATAATCAGCTGATTAGTAAACAGTTATTTTACCTGCTCTCATCCAAGGTAATCTAATGGCCTGTTAGTGAGGCCGGAGGACAGGTCTGAAAACCAGTGGTTTAGGCAAATGCTCTAGATCAGTGTTTCCCAACTCCAGTCCTCAGGACCCTTAACAGGCCCACAACCCACCCAGACATGACCACCCCCTGCTCACAACCCACCCAAACATGACCCCACCAACAGCTCACCCAGACATGACCAGGCCCTGCGCACAACCCACTCACACTTGACCCCACCAACAGCTCACCCAGATATGACCAGGCCCTGCACATAACCACTCACACATGGCCCCACCAAAAGCTCACCCAGACATGACCAGGCCCTTCCAACAATCCACCCAGACATAACCACGCCCTGCCGACAACCCACCCAAACATGACCACGCCCTGCTCACAACCCACCCAAACATGACCCCACCAACTGCTCACACAGACATGACCACGCCCTGCTCACAACCCACCCAAACATGACCCCACCAACTGCTCACCCAGACATGACCAGGCCCTGCGCACAACCCACTCACACATGACCAGGCCCTGCTCACAACCCACCCAGACATAACCACATCCACCATGTCTGAAAAACACCTGTAGCCCACCAGATTCTTAACCTCCTACATCCTGAAAATCATCTGACATATGCTGGGAGGTTATGTGTTTGGACCTTTATCACTCTGTAAGGTATGGATAGACAAGTGCCTGTCTGAATGTGAATTTCTGATGTTAGAATTGTAGCTTAGATTTATGAATATATCTGGGCCCGGCGCCCTGCGTGCACTGTGTGTATTGCTATAACTGATTTACCGATTACTGTTCTGTTTTACAGCTACCAATTTAATCTCATTTTTATCGACTAAAACTTCATTCCCTGTTCACTATGTACAACTACATTTAATTCATTTTTTTTTTACATTTCTGAAGAAGCTTTTGTAAAGTTTTATATTGATCTACTCTCTTAATGCATTTTATTGTTTAACAGGATATACAGGAAATACATTTGCTACTACATAAGGTTTAAAAATGAAATACGCAAGATGAAAACAGAAGTTACCAGCACTTCAAGCAAGTGAGAATCGTACGTGCCAGCACCCGGCATACCTGCATTTGCACAGGACCCGCTTGCACAAGAAAAGTCATCACAGAAAAAGGTAGTACCAGTAGGTTATGTTTGCAAATAAAAGTGTGATGGAGCTTTTAAAGGGGCGCTAAATGCCTCTAGCTTTTGTGAAACCTAGGATGCTAATTACCTAAACCAGCTGTTTAATTTGCAGCATTTGCAGGTTACAGAATTTGCTTTCTGGTCTCAGTAGGGAGCGTGGGACAAACACAGGTTGACACAAACTAAGAGCTGGTTAATGTCCTTTTATGTTCTGACGGATGCAAAGCTTAAAATATTGGCACCTGGCATTGGCGATCATTCACCTCATCCCTCTGTTCATTTGTACATTTATTGTATCTATCTCTGTCTCTGTCTGTCTCTCTGTTTGTCTCTCTGTCTGTCAATCAATCTGTATGTCTGTCTATCAGCTTGTATAGTGCAAAAACAGGTCAAGCTGTGCTTCTTTGTGATGGACATCTTGAAAAGAGAAACTAAAATAAGAGTAATATGAAGGGACAGAACACAAAAGGGAGGAAACTGATGATTTGTATTACAATAATTTATTTGTAGAGTGATACAAAGTAGCAGTTACCTTATCCCTCTCCCTCTCCCTCATCATTATCCCAATCTGTCTCCCCCCTCCTTATCCCTCTTTTATTCCCCCTCCTGTTTTCTCATCACTACTTTCTCTTTCACCTCTACACCCCTCTCCCCCTAATCCCCTTCTCTCTATCGAACCTCATCCCTCTCTCTCTTCATCCCTCCCCATTTCTTTCTCTCTATCCTCAATCTCTTTTTCATCATGACCTTCACTCTCTCCATTATCCTTAGTCCTTCTGTTCTTTTCCATTCCCTCCTGTCTCTTCTTACTCATCCCCTGGATATAAAGCACTGGATCACATTTAGAGTTACTTACACGTAATATAATAACATAAACATGTAATGCACAAAACATTTAAGCAGCACAAAAAAATACAATACCTGTTTTTTGAGGTGAGGTTTGGAAAACTGGCTGAGAGACTGATTCCTCCATGGCAGCAATGGGCAGAACCACTCAACTTCACTCAGATACACCAGAAAGGAGCACTCAGTGCCATCCACCCCATAGAAGGCGTAGCAAGGATCTGAGGTCCAGCGAGAACGCATCCACTGGAATAGAATGGCGACAGACACAAACCTCAGTGTATCTGCCTAGCAGAAGTCCTAACTCTTCTAACAGAAGCAAGATCATGTGTGATTATTTTACAAGTAATGGATTCCCTCTCTGTACAGTAGTGTGTATACTGAGGTGTGCGGCGATATGAGCAGTGTGTACTCTAGTGTGCATGAGAGAGAAGAACAAACACTGCTTTTCTACAGTATAGTGTTATATATGTGGGTGGTGTGAGAGCACTAGAGAGGCAGTGAGTGCTATTGTCAGGATGTGAGGGCACTAGAGAGGCAGTGAGTGCTATTGTCAGGATGTGAGGGCACTAGAGAGGCAGTGAGTGCTATAGTGAATTATAAGAGGTCACATGAGAGGCAGTGTGTGCTATAGTGAAGAATAAGAGGACACCTGAGAGGCAGTGTGTGCTATAGTGAAGGGTAAAGGGGCAACTGAGAGGCAGTGTGAGCTATAGTGAAGGATAAGGGGCACCTGAGAGGCAGTGTGAGCTATAGTGAAAGATAAGAGGGCACCTGAGAGGCAGTGTGTGCTTCAGTGAGGAATAAGAGGTCACCTGAGAGGCAGTGTGTGCTATAGTGAAGTATAAGAGGTCACCTGAGAGGCAGTGTGTGCTATAGTGAAGGATAAGAGGTCACCTGAGAGGCAGTATGTGCTATAGTGAAGTATAAGAGGTCACCTGAGAGGCAGTGTGTGCTATAGTGAAGTATAAGAGGTCACCTGAGAGGTAGTGTATGCTATATTGAAGGATAAAGGGGCAACTGAGAGACAGTGTGTGCTATAGTGAAGGATAAAGGGGCACCTGAGAGGCAGTGTGAGCTATATTGAAGGATAAGAGGGCACCTGAGAGGCAGTGTGAGCTATAGTGAAGGATAAGAGGGCACCTGAGAGGCAGTGTGTGCTATAGTGAAGGATACGGGGGCATCTGATAGGCAGTGCTATAGTGAAGGATAAGAGGTCCTCTGAGAAGCAGTGTGTGCTTTAGTGAAGGATAAGAGGGCACCTGAGAGGCAGTGTGTGCTTCAGTGAGGAATTAGAGGTCACCTGAGAGTCAGTGTGTGCTTCAGTGAGGAATAAGGGGTCACCTGAGAGGTTGTGTGTGCTATAGTGAAGTATAAGAGGTCACCTGAGAGGCAGTGTGTGCTATAGTGAAGGATAAAGGGGCAACTGAGAGGCAGTGTGAGTTATAGTGAAGTATAAGGGGCACCTGAGAGGCAGTGTGAGCTATAGTGAAAGATAAGAGGGCACCTGAGAGGCAGTGTGTGCTTCAGTGAGGAATAAGAGGTCACCTGAGAGGCAGTGTGTGCTATAGCGAAGTATAAGAAGTCACCTGAGAGGCAGTGTGTGCTATAGTGAAGTATAAGAGGTCACCTGAGAGGCAGTGTGTGCTATATTGAAGGGTAAAGGGGCAACTGAGAAGCAGTGTGTGCTATAGTGAAGGATAAGGGGCACCTGAGAGGCAGTGTGAGCTATAGTGAAGGATAAGAGGGCACCTGAGAGGCAGTGTGTGCTATAGTGAAGGATAAGGGGGCATCTGATAGGCAGTGTGTGCTATAGTGAAGCATAAGAGGGCACCTGAGAGGCAGTGTGTGCTATAGTGAAGGATAAGAGGGCACCTGAGAGGTAGTGTGTGCTATAGTGAAGGATAAAGGGGCACTTGAGAGGCAGTGTGTGCTATAGTGAAGGATAAGAGGGCACCTGAGAGGCAGTGTGTGCTATAGTGAAGGATAAAGGGGCACCTGAGAGGCAGTGTGTGCTATAGTGAAGGATAAAGGGGCACCTGAGAGGCAGTGTGTGCTATAGTGAAGGATAAGGGGGCACCTGAGAGGCAGTGTGTGCTATAGTGATGACTAAGAGGTCACCTGAGAGGCAGTGTGTGCTATAGTGAAGGATAAGAGGTCATCTGAGAAGCAGTGTGTGCTATAGTGACAGATAAGGGGGCATCTGATAGGCAGTGTGTGCTTTAGTGAAGGATAAGAGGGCACCTGAGAGGCAGTGCGTGCTATAGTGAAGGATAAGAGGGCACCTGAGAGGCAGTGTGTGCTATAGTGACAGATAAGGGGGCATCTGAGAAGCAGTGTGTGCTATAGTGACGGATAAGAGGGCACATGACAGGCAGTGTGTGCTATAGTGATGGATAAGAGGGCACCTAAGAGGCAGTTTGTGCTATAGTCAGGAATAAGAGGGCACATGAGAGGCAGTGTGTGCTATAGTGAAGGATAAGAAGGCACATGAGAGGCAGTGTGTGCTATAGTGATGGATAAGAAGGCACATGAGAATCAGTGTGTGCTATAGTGATGGATAAGAGGGTACGAGAGGCAGTGTGTGCTATAGTGAAGGATAAGAGGGTACGAGAGGCAGTGTATGCTATAGTGAAGGATAAGAGGGTACGAGAGGCAGTGTGTGCTATAGTGATGGATAAGAGGGTACGAGAGGCAGTGTGTGCTATAGTGATGAATAAGAGGGTACGAGAGGCAGTGTGTGCTATAGTGATGGATAAGAGGGTACGAGAGGCAGTGTGTGCTATAGTGATGAATAAGAGGGTATATGAGAGGCAGTGTGTGCTATAGTGATGGATAAGAGGGTACGAGAGGCAGTGTATGCTATAGTGATGGATAAGAGGGCACCTGAGAAGCAGTGTGTGCTATAGTAATGGATAAGGAGGCACATGAGAGGCAGTGTGAGCTATAGTGAAGGATAAGGAGGCACATGAGAGGCAGTATGTGCCATAGTGATGGATAAGAGGGCACCTAAGAGGCAGTTTGTGCTAAAGTGAGGAATAAGAGGGCACATGAGAGGCAGTGTGAGCTATAGTGATGGATAAGAGGGCACCTGAGAAGCAGTGTGTGCTATAGTAATGGATAAGGAGGCACATGAGAGGCAGTGTGAGCTATAGTGAAGGATAAGAAGGCACATGAGAATCAGTGTGTGCTATAGTGATGGATAAGGAGGCACATGAGAGGCAGTGTGAGCTATAGTGATGGATAAGAGGGCACCTGAGAAGCAGTGTGTGCTATAGTAATGGATAAGGAGGCACATGAGAGGCAGTGTGAGCTATAGTGAAGGATAAGGAGGCACATGAGAGGCAGTGTGTGCTATAGTGATGGATAAGAGGGCACCTGAGAAGCAGTGTGTGCTATAGTAATGGATAAGGAGGCACATGAGAGGCAGTGTGAGCTATAGTGATGGATAGAAGGCACATGAGAATCAGTGTGTGCTATAGTGATGGATAAGGAGGCACATGAGAGGCAGTGTGAGCTATAGTGAAGGATAAGGAGGCACATGAGAGGCAGTGTGTGCTATAGTGAAGGATAAGGAGGCACATGAGAGGCAGTGTGTGCTATAGTGACGGATAAGAAGGCACATGAGAATCAGTGTGTGCTATAGTGATGGATAAGAGGGTACGAGAGGCAGTGTGTGCTATAGTGATGGATAAGAGGGTACGAGAGGCAGTGTGTGCTATAGTGATGGATAAGAGGGTACGAGAGGCAGTGTATGCTATACTGATGGATAAGAGGGTACGAGAGGCAGTGTATGCTATAGTGATGGATAAGAGGGTACGAGAGGCAGTGTGTGCTATAGTGATGAATAAGAGGGCACATGAGAGGCAGTGTGTGCTATAGTGATGGATAAGAGGGTACGAGAGGCAGTGTGTGCTATAGTGATGGATAAGAGGGTACGAGAGGCAGTGTATGCTATAGTGATGGATAAGAGGGTACGAGAGGCAATGTGTGCTATAGTGATGGATAAGAGGGTACGAGAGGCAGTGTGTGCTATAGTGATGGATAAGAGGGTACGAGAGGCAGTGTATGCTATAGTGATGGATAAGAGGGCACATGAGAGGCAGTGTGTGCTATAGTGATGGATAAGAGGGCACCTGAGAGGCTGTGTGTGCTTTAGTGAGGAAGGACAGGGCACCTGAGAGGCAGTGTGTGCTATAGTGAAGGATAAGGGGGCACCTGAGAGGCAGTGTGTGCTATAGTGAAGGATAAGAGGTCATCTGAGAAGCAGTGTGTGCTATAGTGACAGATAAGGGGGCATCTGATAGGCAGTGTGTGCTATAGTGACAGATAAGGGGGCATCTGATAGGCAGTGTGTGCTTTAGTGACAGATAAGGGGGCATCTGATAGGCAGTGTGTGCTATAGTGACAGATAAGGGGGCATCTGATAGGCAGTGTGTGCTTTAGTGAAGGATAAGAGGGCACCTGAGAGACAGTGCGTGCTATAGTGAAGGATAAGAGGGCACCTGAGAGGCAGTGTGTGCTATAGTGACAGATAAGGGGGCATCTGATAGGCAGTGTGTGCTATAGTGACAGATAAGGGGGCATCTGATAGGCAGTGTGTGCTATAGTGACAGATAAGGGGGCATCTGATAGGCAGTGTGTGCTTTAGTGAAGGATAAGAGGGCACCTGAGAGGCAGAGCGTGCTATAGTGAAGGATAAGAGGGCACCTGAGAGGCAGTGTGTGCTATAGTGACAGATAAGGGGGCATCTGAGAGGCAGTGTGTGCTATAGTGACGGATAAGAGGGCACATGACAGGCAGTGTGTGCTATAGTGACGGATAAGGGGGCACCTGAGAGGCAATGCGTGCTACAGTGACGGATAAGAGGGCACATGACAGGCAGTGTGTGCTATAGTGATGGATAAGAGGGCACCTAAGAGGCAGTTTGTGCTAAAGTGAGGAATAAGAGGGCACATGAGAGGCAGTGTGTGCTATATTGAGGAATAAGAGGGCACATGAGAGGCAGTGTGTGCTATAGTGAAGGATAAGAAGGCACATGAGAGGCAGTGTGTGCTATAGTGATAAATAAGAAGGCACATGAGAATCAGTGTGTGCTATAGTGATGGATAAGAGGGTACGAGAGGCAGTGTGTGCTATAGTGAAGGATAAGAGGGTACGAGAGGCAATGTGTGCTATAGTGATGAATAAGAGGGTACATGAGAGGCAATGTGTGCTATAGTGATGGATAAGAGGGTACGAGAGGCAGTGTGTGCTATAGTGATGAATAAGAGGGTACATGAGAGGCAGTGGGTGCTATAGTGATGGATAAGAGGGTACGAGAGGCAGTGTATGCTATAGCGATGGATAAGAGGGCACATGAGAGGCAGTGTGTGCTATAGTGAAGGATAAGAGGGTACAAGAGGCAGTGTATGCTATAGTGATGGATAAGAGGGCACATGAGAGGCAGTGTGTGCTATAGTGATGGATAAGAGTGTTGGAGAGGCAGTGTGTGCTATAGTGAAGGATAAGAGGGCACCTGAGAGGTAGTGTGTGCTATAGTGAAGGACAGGGCACCTGAGAGGCAGTGTGTGCTATAGTGAAGGATAAGGGCACCTGAGAGGCAGTGTGTGCTATAGTGATGGATAAGAGGGCACATGAGAGGCAGTGTGTGCTATAGTGATGGATAAGAGGGTATGAGAGGCAGTGTGTGCTATAGTGAAGGATAAGGGCACCTGAGAGGCAGTGTGTGCTATAGTGAAGGATAAGGGGGCACCTGAGAGGCAGTGTGTGCTATAGTGAGGAATAAGGGGCACCATAGGCGCAGTTTGTATTATAGAGAGCGTACCCGAGAGGCAGTGTGAGCTATAGTGAAGGATAAGGGAGCACCTGAGAGGCAGTGTGTGCTATAGTGATGACTAAGAGGTCACCTGAGAGGCAGTGTGTGCTATAGTGAAGGATAAGAGGTCATCTGAGAAGCAGTGTGTGCTATAGTGACAGATAAGGGGGCATCTGATAGGCAGTGTGAGCTATAGTGAAGGATAAGTAGGCACATGAGAGGCAGAGTGTGATATAGTGAAGGATAAGAGGGCACCTGAGAGGCAGTGTGTGCTATAGTGAGGAATAAGAGGGCACATGAGGGGCAGTGTGTGCTATAGTGAAGGATAGATAAGGGGGCACATGAGAGGCAGTGTGTGCTATAGTGAAGGATAAGGGGGCACATGAGAGGCAGTGTGTGATATAGTGAAGGTTAAGAGGGCACCTGAGAGGCAGTGTGTGCTATAGTGAGGAATAAAAGGGCACATGAGAGGCAGTGTGTGCTATAGTGAAGGATAAGGGGGCAAATGAGAGGCAGTGTGTGCTATAGTGAAGGATAAGGGGGCACCTGAGAGGCAGTATGTGCTATAGTGAGGAATAAGGGGCACCATAGGCACAGTTTGTATTATAGAGAGCGTACCTGAGAGGCAGTGTTTGTGACAATAGGGAATAAGAAGGCACTGACCCTAAGTTACACTTACCTCCACTTTTGAAGAGCAGTCTGGGAATCGAGGGTCCCGTGGAATGTCACAGAGATCCCTCTGACCCTCCAGCCCTAGAAAAATAACAAAAGAGATAACAACTGTGAAAAATATACAAGCGAAAGAAAGCCAAAGTAGTCTAGATTCAATAACCATAGAGATTCCCAACTATGATCCTCTGCAGTTTATCCACTAAAGTTTTTTGTAACATTTCTCAGTCTGTAACAACTTTGCTCCCTTGAATAATACAGGTTGACAAGAAAAGAGAAGCCTCCGGTAGGTTAAAAAAGAGGAAATCCTTTATTGTACTTCAAAGGTTAAAAACACTTGTGCAAGATAGCTGTAGGTCGTATCAACAAGATCAGCTGATGCATTTCGGCTACGTGCCGTAGTCTTAGCTTATGGTGTTGTTGTCACATCATACCTTATAAAACTACAAATATAACCGTATTGGCTAAAAACAATTAAATCCACACCTACAGCCTACGTTATTGGAGCGAGAGGAACATACAATTAACCCCTTGCAGACATTAATATTAACACCTGTATAGACCCTTAGATGGTGTAACATTATATAGAATTTTATCCTATCCAAATAGTTATAAAAAAAAAAACTGTTTGACATTTTTATACTGTTAAACTATCACTATCATTTTATCACTGAACACATATAATGTACCCTTGCATCAATTATTAACACATTTGGGGTTCGCTCAAAGAGACCCTTAACAACAATATATTCAAACCTTATACTGAAGCTTAATAACTTTACACTTAAGTTTTAGTTTAAGAAAAATCTATCTCTATGTATATGGACTAATTTCATCAAGCTAATTAGAAAAAATAGGAAATTACCTATTACAAAGAGTGAAAATGTATACAGTATCCCACAAAAGTGAGTACACCCCTCACATTTTTCTAAATATTTTATTATATCTTTTCATGTGACAACACTGAAGAAATTACACTTTGCTACAATGTAAAGTAGTGAGTGTACAGCCTATATAACAGTGTAAATTTGCTGTCCCCTCAAAATAACTAAACAAACAGCCATCAATGTCTAAACCGTTGGCAACAAAAGTGAGTACACCCCTAAGTGGAAGTGTCCAAATTGGGCCCAATTAGCCATTTTCCCTCCCCTGTGTCATGTGACTCGTTAGTGTTACAAGGTCTCAGGCGTGAATGGGGAGCAGGTGTGTTAAATTTGGTGCTATCGCTCTCACACTCTCTCATACTGGTCAATGGAAGTTCAACATAGCAACTCATGGCAAAGAACTCTCTGAGGATCTGAAAAAAAGAATTGTTGCTCTACATAAAGATGGCCTAGGCTATAAGAAGATTGCCAAGGCCTTAAAAATGATCTGCAGCACGGTGGACAAGACCATACAGCGTTTTCACAGGACTGGTTCCATTTAGAACAGACCACACAATGGTCGACCAAAGAAGTTGAGTGCACATGCTCAGCGTCATATCCAGAGGTTGTCTTTGGAAAATAGACGTATGAGTGCTGCCAGCATTGCTGCAGAGGTTGAATGGGTAGGGGGTCAGCCTGTCAGTGCTCAGACCATACGCCACACACTGCATAAATTTGGTCTGCATGGCTGTTGTCCCAGAAGGAAGCCTCTTCTAAAGATGATGCACAAGAAAGCCAGCAAGCAGTTTGCTGAAGACAAGCAGACTAAGGACATGGATTACTGGAACCATGTCCTGTGGTTCGATGAGACCAAGAAAAACATATTTGGTTCAGATGGTGTCAAGTGTGTGTGGCAGCAACCAGGTGAGGAGTACAAAGACAAGTGTGTCTTGCCTACAGTCAAGCATGGTGGTGGACGTGTCATGGTCTGGGCCTGCATGAGTGCTGCCGGAGCTACAGTTCATTGGGGGAAATCATGAATGCCAACATCTACTGTGACATACTGAAGCAGAGCATGATCCCCTCCCTTTTGAGACTGGGCCGCAGGGCAGTATTCCAACATGATAACAACCCCAAACACACCTCCAAGACAACCACTGCCTTACTAAAGAAGCTGAGGGTAAAGGTGATAGACAGGCCAAGCATGTGTCCAGACCTAAACCCTATTGAGCATCTGTGGGGCATCCTCAAACGGAAGGTGGGGGAGTGCAAGGTCTCTGTCATGTTCTGTCTCAGGATGTTTTGTGAGAGCCTCATTGTCTGGAACAGTTGCTTTAAATGAAGATTAGTAGAAGCCATATAGATTGAAAAGATAACAGATTTATTTAAACAACAAAATACTTTGAACAAATACCTGCAGGGTATTTTAAATGTGCTATTCAGGAATGTTTAGTCCACATATGGCAGGAGTGGAAATAAACAAACAAAGTAAGCAGAGATGCAGATTCAAAAGGAAAGTCTTTCTCCTGGTAATAACTGAAGTGCAGGAATTGCACAAAGCAGGGAACAAACTTGTAAACAGGTAGCAGGTAAAGTCTTTGTCATGGAAATAACTGATGTGCAGGAATTGCACAAAGCAGGTAGCAAACTTGTAAACAGGTGCTGGTGCAAAGGTGAAGTCTTCCTTCAAATAAGTACAGAAATACAGGAAACAGGTTCTGACTTGTGACAAAACATAACCAATGTGAAGACAAAATGCAGTCTTCATCCTTTAATAGGGAGGTTTTGCACAGGATTGGTTCTGAGTAATTCCAAAATTAAGAGCACCTGTGTTTTGCACATGTATAATTACAAGTAAGACAAATAGTAATTTATCGGATCTTTTAAGTTCCATGCTATTGCTAGAGCTGGCTGTGGCTCAACACGCAAGCAAACCGACTGGCAAGCACAGAGCCACAGGTTAAAATCCCCACACAGCCCTTCCTAGCAGAATGCCTCCCAGACCTTTTCTTTTTCTTTTTAGTCTGGAGGCTTGGTTCATGACAGTCTCTAACATCCACCAGCTCCGTGATGTTGTCATGGAGGAGTGGAAGAGGGCTCCAGTGGCAACCTGTGAAGCTCTGGTGAACTCCATGCCCAAGAGGGTTAAGCCAGTGCTGGAAAATAATGGTGGCCACACAAAATATTGACCCTTTGGGCCTAATTTGGACATTTCCACTTAGGGGTGTACTCACTTTTGTTGCCAACCGCTTAGACATTAATGGCTGTGTGTTGAGTTATTTTGAGGGGACAGCAAATTTACACTGTTATACAGGCTGTAAACTCACTACTTTACATTGTAGCAAAGTGTAATTTACTCAGTGTTGTCACATGAAAAGATATAATAAAATATTTACAATATGAGGGGTGTACTCACTTTTATGGGATACTGTATATACATATATATGTGCATATACAAATCATTCCCAAAATGGTCCTCAATTTGAAGACCCAAAACACCTCTTGTTTTGCCAAACTCAAACCTTTGTCACCCCCACGGTCACTGAGAGGTAAGTGATCTATAATAGTCCATCTTAAACAATCCGGCTTTATTTGATGGAATTATTATTTTATTATTATTATCGGTTATTTGTAGAGCACTAACAGATTCCGCAGCGCTATAAACAAAGGTGGTATACAATGTAACAATTATAGGGAACAAATGGGTAGAGGGCCTTGTTGAGAGTCGCACTGTTGCAGTCAGCTCTTATGAAGGTGATCTGCAAATAGTTGGGCTCTTAGGCTTACATGCTAAGGGGTTCATTGTGGATAATAATGGAGGAAAGAACTGGTATTAGGAAAGGGTAGGTTGTATGCATCCCTGAACAGTAGAGTCTTTAGAGAACGCTGGAAGCTTTCAAAACTAGGGGAGAGTCTTGTGGAGCGAGGCAGAGAGTTCCACAAGATGGGAGCCAGTCTGGAGAAGTCCTGTAAATGGGAATGTGAGGAGGTAACAAGAGAGGAGGAGAGGAGGAGGTCATGAGCAGAGTGAAGGGGACGGGTGGGAGAGTATCTGGAGACAAGGTCTGAGATATAGGGGGGGAGCAGTGCAGTTGAGGGCCTTGTATGTCAGAGTCAGAATTTTGTGTTTAATCCTGGAGGCAAGAGGAAGACAGTGAAGGGATTGGCAGAGAGGTGCAGCAGATGAAGAGCAACGTGTAAGGAAGATGAGCCTGGCAGAGGCATTCATTATGGATTGTAAAGGAGCTAGGTGGCAGCTAGGGAAACCAGAGAGTACGGAGTTGCAGTAGTCGAGGCAGGAAAGGATGAGAGAGTGGATTAAAATCTTAGTTGTGTCTTGTGTCAGGAAATGTCTAATTTTAGAGAGGTTTTTAACATGGAAGTGGCAGGATTTAGCCAAGGACTCAATGTGAGGAGTGAAAGAAAGATCTGAGTCAAATGTGACCCCAAGACATCGGGCATGCGGGGTAGGGGTAATGATGGAGTTGTCTTCAATTATAGAAAGATGGAAAGATGGGGGGTGGAGATTTTAGAAGAAGGAGGGAAAATAAGCAGCTCAGTTTTGGAGAGATTTAGCTTAAGGTAGTGAGAGGACATCCAGGAAGAGATGTGAGAAAGACAGTTAGTGACACGGGTTAGCAAGGAAGGGGATAGGTCTGGTGCAGAGAAGTAGATTTGGGTGTCATCGGCATACAAATGATATTGAAACCCGTGGAACGTTATTAAGGAACCTAATGATGACGTGTAGATTGAGAAGAGAATGGGACAGAGGACAGAACCTTGCGGTACCCAAACAGAAAGTGGTGACGGGGCAGAGGAAGCCCCAGAGAAGGCTACATAAAAAGGTACGGTTAGATAGGTAGGAAGAGAACCACGAGAGGGCTGTGTCACAAATGCCGAAGGATTGGAGGGTTTAGAGCAAAAGAGGGTGGTCAACAGTATCAAAGGCTGCAGACAGATTAAGGAGGATAAGCAGAGAGAAGTGGCCTTTAGATTTTGATGTAAGTAGGTCATTGGTAACCGTAACGATTGCTGTCTTTGTGGAGTGACAGGGGTGAAATCCAGATTGCAGTGGGTCAAGGAGGGAGTTTAATGTAAGGAACTGGGATAGGCGTGCATATACTAGCTTTTCAAGAAGCTTTGAGGCAAGAGGAAGTAGGGAAATAGGGCGGTAGTTGGATGGGGAGGTTGGATCAAGAGAAGGTTTTTTGAGTCTAGGTGTGACCAGTGCATGTTTTAGAGATGAGGGAAATATACCGGTGCTGAGGGAGAGGTTGAAAACGTGTGTGAGTATAGAGGTAAGTGTAGAAGAGAGGGAGGGGAGTAGCTGTGATGGGATAGGGTCGAGGGGACAGGTAGTGAGGTGAGAGCACAGTATAAGTGCAGAAACTTCTTCCTCAGTAACAGGGGTGAAAGAGCTAAATACATGTTTATGTGGGTGTTGGTTGATTGCAAGCTTTTGAGGGGGTGAGAGAATGGAGGTATGTTGGGAGCTGATTTCGTTTCTGATGGAATCGATTTTGTTATTGAAGTGGCTGGCAAAATCTTGACAGAGAAGTTGTAATAGGAGGTGGGGTGGGGACGGAGAAGAGTATTGAAAGTGGAGAACAGATGTTTTGGGTTTACTGTAACCTATGAAAAATGTTGTATTAATGGGGTATTTTATATTACAAGCATGTTCAAGTATACATGGCCTGACCTCACGGGTCGTCATACCCATATACTGGATATTACACTCCACACAAGTAAGCAGGAACACTGCAAATGTGACCCTGCAATTAAAGCACATCTTGGTGACCTGACATATTCACAAGCCTTACAAGTGAAATTGTGGCATCTATAAACACCTTTTCGTGATTAGCCAAGAGCTTAGTGTTCTGTTCACAGGATTTAAGCGGGTAGGGGACACCATATTTCCAATGGTCAAACACCTCTTAAATGTAAATTTGCAATCCTTCCCCACCAAGTCCTCATCAGCTGCTAGGAGTTTAAAATGTTTATCCACTATGTTACAAATTTTAGAATATTGATCACTAACCGTAGTAATAAAAGTGACCCTACTGTTAGAAAAATTGGTCATTCTGGCCTTCTCTATAGTCATAAGATCTTCCCTGTTCATTGAGGCTACAGAATCCATAATTCCTGTAATACATTCAGGATAACCCCTTTCGTTCAATCTGTCATTGAGATTTTGGGTGGTTACTTCTTGCATGCAGGAGTGAATTTCCTGTTATGGGTTTATGATAAAGGTCTGTATTAATATAATCACTCAATTTATCCATCACTCCACATAGAGTGACATCCAGGTAGTTAATCTGATGTTTTTGAAATTCATACATGAAAGAAATACCAAAAGTATTGGAGTTAATCCATTCTATAAATAATACTGCCATATTCTCTCCACCCTGCCAGATGAAAATGAGATCATCAATATACCTTTTGTAAAATATGATGTTCTGTCTATAGGGATTATCATCTCCATAGATATGGAAGAGCACCCACCAAACCCATGAAATGGTTGGCTTAAGAAGGGGCAAACTTGGCCTCTATCTCTGTTCCACATTTCTGGAGATAGAAAGAATCCTCAAACTTAAAAAAGTTCTGGGTCAATAAAAACTCTGTGACCCTAAGTATGAATTTACAGCTATTCTCATCGTATAACATAGATCTACTACAGGAACTTGAGAGATTTAGCTTGACAGGGCTTTACAAACTTCAGTGAATCAAAGCCATGCTCTTTCCTGTCACACCAAGGGCCAGATTACAGCGCTAAATGTTGTTTACGCTAAAGCGATATTTGCGCTCAACTGAGTAATACCAGCAAATGCTAATGTGCGATGGTATTAGAAGTGCGGTGCAATGCAAAAGGGACCTTGAAAGCAAAGAGTTTTACTCGTGCGCTAACCCGATGCGAGCACAAAGCAGAAATTACAATATTGCGCACACATTACCATATTCCCCCATAGAAGTGAATGGAGGGGGGAAAACACCCTAATCGCGCGAACACCCGAGTGCATATTCTCAAGTACACTAACCTGACATGAAAATATGAATATTGCACATTCCAATGTTCTTCACATAGCAGAAAATTTTCTATTTATTCATAAATAGCTATTTCTGCATATATCTGATGGTATTTTGGTATAATATATATCTATATCTATATATAGATGATTATATACTGTATAGGTATAGATATATACAGCTTTATTTAGGATTATCTATTTTTAAATACATATTTCCCTATGTGAATAACATTGGAATGTGAAATATTTACAGTAAATACACACTTTATTAAGAATGAATATTGCATAAATTGATTTTTCATGTTTTCATCTACTGGACTGAAAAGGACTCCAATGCACTTATATATATATGTCTATATAAAAAATACGAAGAAGGACGCTGGTGAAAAGCGGTTGCTTCAAAGTAGAATTTATTGAGAAGTACTCAATGCAAAGGCTCTATGTAGGATGGCCTGACGCGTTACTTCTCAATAAATTCAACTTTGAAGCAACCGCTTTTGACCAGCGTCCTTCTTCATATTTTTTATACATTTAGTGGTTGGGTATACTAGGTGACGCACCAGGAGACTCCAGAGACAGTTGGTGGACACTCCCAACCTGACAACGGAATGCTCGCTGAGCCGACGGATCCACAAAGCGGCACCAGGAGGGTTTTCTCACCCGACCGGACTCCACTGTACGTAGACCCATCCATCACCATTTTTCCCCATTGCAGGGAGGCAGAGGTACAGATATACTGCACTGACTGATCTCCAACCGGATTATTCAACAGGGCTAACTTTTGCAGTTACTGAATATTGTTGTTACCACTTATTTTAAGCACGAACTTCATGCAGAAATTGGAACTTGTTCATACTTCAGATAGGAGGAACTGTTACTATGGACCTTTGGAAATTCATTAAGCTTTATTGTTTATACCTTCCTTTTAGGAGGACTATTGGATACCATTATCCTTTAAATCTGAGGATATTCCTTTGAGGCTTGGGACATTACTTGTTCTTTGGAAGCTATTGCATCTCTTTGTGTATATTATATGTCAATATATACTGGTGCAATGATGAATGCCGACAGAGTATGCTGTCAGCATCTATCGATGTGCGGTGGACATGATCCGCTACAGCGGATCATGTCTGCCCGCACAATGTTAAATCGGCCCCAGAAAATCTTTTAGGCCTTGTAACTTTTTGTGCAATATTTTTTTTAATGATTTTTATTAGATGTGTAACTGCACTTCTCAATGTATTTTTGATTTGTTTTGTGACATCTTTTTGTTTCACAAAACAGTTAACCAGAGCTCTGAGGTCGTACTATCCTGTTGCACTTTAACTTCAATTGCGCTCAAGCGATTGCATTTACTTTAAACTTGTAATACGAGCTCAACATCCGACGTGTGCAAATAGCTGCGATAAACTCGTAATCTGGCCCTATGTGTATAAACGGAAAAGAAGATAATTTAAACATTCTCAAGAGGCTTTTCAATAGCTGTATCCCTGGATTGCAAAACAATGAAAAGTTTACCAACAAATTAACATTTGCGTTTAATACATTTAGACCCAGATTACAAGTGGCGCGTTACTGATAGCTGATATTACAAGCAGGACCAGTGCTACAATAGAGGCAGACTAGGCAAACTCTTTAGGGCGCCCCTGTAGGTGGGACACGAATTTGGTGCATTGCATCATTTTGTTTATTTTTTATTAAATGTGCATCTTTTTTTATGCCTAACTTGGGCTCCATAGTAGGGGTTATATGTGGTGGATATTGGCGAGAATAGGAGGGAACTCCCCTGAATCATCGTGAGGCAGAGTGCAGGTCAGGCAGTACAGCTGGAAGCATCCGGATGAAATATCTCACTGCCCCTGTGCTCTCTGCTAAACTTTCGCAGCCCTTGGCAGAAGTGGGACTCCACCCACAGCTTATGGGTATTACTGGGGCTGATGGGTACTCGTATGAGCACTGACTATCCTTTTGCTATACTTCAAGATATCAGTACACTGTTTCAGTACTTGGCATAATTATACAGTGCAGTGTGTTAATGTATAAATGTTCGGCATCAATATGCAGCACAGAGACTATCAGCGATAGCCTAGAAGATCTAGTAGCGCCTTTGTTTTTTGACCAATTATTAATTCGGACTTGAAGTGTTTCTAAAAAGTCACCTCTTGTGCATTACAACAGTCATGTTCAGTATGACGATTAGTACATACATCAGGGTACTCACCAGGGGTAGACCTAACATTGGTGCAGCAGGTGCAGCGACACCAGGGCCCAAGTGCTTGGGGGGCCCATAACACCTATGTATAGGCATGTGCAGAATGTGTACAATGTTAATGCTGGGTAGCCCTGTATTAGTGCAGGTCCATCTATTTATTTACACTCAAAATCCTTATACAGAGCAACTTGATGAAATGGCTGAAGTTAAAGGGACAGTCTAGTCCAAAATAAACTTTCATGATTCAGATAGAGTATGTCATTTTAAACAATTTTCCAATTTACTTTTATCACCAATTTTGCTTTGTTTTCTTGGTATGCTTAGTTGAAAGCTAAACCTAGGAGGTTCATATGCAAATTTCAAAGCCTTTGAAGGCCGCCTCTTCTCTCAGGGCATTTTAACAGTTTTACACCACTAGAGGGTGTTAGTTCATGTGTGACATATAGATAACACTGTACACATGCACGTGGAGATCCAGTGAGCCAGCTCTGATTGGTTAAAATGGATGTCTGTCAAAAGAACTGAAATAAGGGGGCAGTTTGCAGAGGCTTAGATACAAGATAATCACAGAAGTAAAAAGTATATTTATATAACTGTTTGTTATGCAAAACTCGGGAATGGGTAATAAAGGGATTATCTATCTTTTTAAACAATAACAATTCTGGTGTAGACTGTCCCTTTAAGAGCCGAGAAATGTGTTGCATTGCAAGGGGAGTTTGCTTTAAGCCCCCTGTCACTTACTGCATTGTTTTAATAAAATTTTAATTAAAGGATTACTTTCTGTTATAATTTTTAAGCTAAACAACTAACATATTAAAGTTAATAAACATTAATTAAAACCTACTGACCTATATTTTCTCCAAATTGAAGTTTCATAACGTTCTAAAAGTTATATCTTTTATTCTCCGATGATGTCACGTTATCCTGCCCACTATTTTCAGCACTGCATGTTCAAAATACTTAAACCAATAACTTTGTGTTTAAAGCGCCATTTTGAAACCTAGGTATTGTAAACGGATTGGTACAGAGCAAAGGATACCCACGGAGTGGGTTTGGAAAACAATTAAATTTGCAGCCAAGATTTCTGATATACGGTAGAGATATGTTAATGAAATGCTATTGATAAAAAGCGTATTTGGGGTAGTTAGTTAGTAACAGGCATAGAAAATATTTACTTACAGTGGCCCTTTAAGGCATAGTCTAGTCTAGTCTAGTTTAAGCAACTTTCTAATTTACTCCTATCAATTTTTCTTTGTTCTCTTGGTATCTTTGTTTGAAAAAGCATGAATGTAAGTGTCATGAGATGCAGGACATATGCAGGACACAGCAATCATAGTACAACTCTATTTTATTACAGAGCATAGAAACATACATCTAGTCAGGTTGATTTCACTAACTAACTGCGACACAGACTACCGGACCTAAGCCCCGCCCCCAAACTAGTGACATCACATCCTGCTCTCATCACATCTTCCCCTTTTTCAAAGGTGAAGCATACATTTAAATATAACAAATAACAAGGTATACGAACAGAGTATACAACAACATTTTTTTTTCCGAACAATATATAAACAAATAGGTTCAGAAACTATAAACACATAAATTACATCCTGACTTGGACATCGGGGTAGACTACCCTAGTCCACAGTGACCATGGGATTATTCTGCCCATACTTCCGGTCACTGTTCTAGCTAAAGTCAGTCCCTATATCGGGCCGGAAGTTTCACCACTCTTCCGCTTGATGTAACTTTGCATGAACTGTCCTCTGATACAGAAGATGGTGAATAAGAGTCCGCTGGAGGCAAAGATATATCCCCGCTGAGATCTTGCTGGGGGGAACGGCACCTCTCTTAGAACAGGGGATCCCACCGGCGGTGGTACTGAGGCATCCAGTTCCAGACTCTCAGGTACAGGCTGGAGATGTCTCCGGTTACGGCGTGTAACCATCCCTCCATCATTAAGGACCACATAAGACCTTGGTTCTGGAGAGCGGCCAACTACCGTAGCAGGCGTCTTCCATTTCTTCTCATCATCCAGTTTAATTCTGACAGTTTGCCCCGCATTCAGTTCCTGTAAGGGCCTGACAGAATGACTCCTGTCGTAGAAGAAACGATAACCCTTTTTGGCCTCTTCATCCCTCCTAAGGACTTCGTCCCGAGGAACAGGGCCAGGCGGCTTGAAGACACCCACTGAGGGTAAAGTGGTGCGAATCTGGCATGCTAGCATCAGCTGTGCCGGGCTAAACCCAGTGGCTTGAATGGGCGTCGCCCTGTATGACAAGAGGGCTAGGTACGGCTCAGATTGCTTTAGAATGAATTTTGTTGTTTGAACTGCCCTTTCAGCCATTCCGTTGGCCTGCGGATAATGTGGACTCGACGTGGAATGTACAAAGTCATATTCCCTGCTGAAAGTACTGAACTCTGTAGAAGCGAACTGCATACCATTATCACTCACCAGCTCCATTGGAATGCCCCACCGGACGAACAAGCTCTTCAGACGAATGATAACGGCTTGACTTGTGATATCATTCAGAGGTGCAATTTCCAAATACCTGGAATAGTAGTCGATCACAACAAGGAACTTTTTCCCGTGCAGTTCACACAAATCAGCAGCTATTTTCTGCCACGGCCCCGCAGGCAGCGGAGTAGACATCAAGGGCTCCCTTCTCTGAGTAGGCCGGCGTTCCCGGCAAAAGGCACATTTAGACACGTGATTTGCAATGTCGGAGCTGATCCCAGGCCACCACACAGCTGTAGCTGCCCTTTCTCTGCACTTTGTAATGCCTAAGTGGCCATCGTGAATCCTGTTTAACATCTCCTTCCTCATGCTGACAGGAATTACAATGCGGTCTTGGAACAGCACCAACCCCTCCAGCTCCGTGAGCTGCGACCTCTCTGGCTGGTAAGCATTTAAAGACATCCAGGCTGCCCGGCTCTCGGGCCAGCCTTCTTTTATGTACCTTATAACTTCTTGCAGATCTGTGTCCAAATATGTCTCTTTCCTTATCTCTTCCAGTTTCCTTGAAGAAATGGACTTAGAGGCCATAACTGAATCAACATACACTTTCACATCCGATTCTGTGGAGGATTCTTCAGCAGCAGCCAGCGGGAGCCTGGATAGTGTATCCGCCACAACCAGTTGTTTCCCCGGCACATGCACTGCCTGAACATTGAACCTGAGCAGTCTCATTAAAAGTCTCTGGCATCTCAAGGGTATTTTGTCAATGTCATAAGAGTTGATTAGAGGGACTAGCGGTTTGTGGTCAGTTTCCAGACTAAATTTCTCCAAACCCACTAGATAGCGCTGGAAGCGCTCACAGGCCCAAACTGCAGCCAGGCACTCTTTCTCAATTTGAGCGTATTTTGACTCCGCAGCCGTCAGTGTGCGGGAACAGTAGGCGATGGGCTGTAGTTTATTTTCGTTCAGCTGCAGGAGTGCAGCCCCCAACCCATAACTGCTTGCATCGGCACTAACCACAGTCTTTTTTGAAGGGTCGTAGAACCCCAGCACTGGGGCAGACCCCAGCAGGAACTTGGCATGCAGGAAAGCTTTTTCTTGTGAAGGTCCCCAGACCCAGGCAATGTCTTTCTTAAGCAACTCTGTGATAGGGTGTAAAACTGTTGATAAATCTGGAAGAAACTTGCCCACGTAATTTACAAGGCCCAATATCTGTCTCAGCTCATGTACATCAGAAGGGCTTTTCATTTGTTCAATAGCACAAACTTTCTCGGGGTCTGGCTTGATGCCATCCCCGTTGATGATATGCCCAAAGTAGCATAATTCAGTTTTCCTAAAATGACATTTTTCTTTATTTAGCTTCAGCCCAGACTCTTTGATAGCCTGTAGCACACAACTCAAACGCTGATCAAGCTCCTCCACTGTAGACCCATACACTAGAATGTCGTCCATGACGTCCGCTGTGCCCACGTGGTCACTCAGGAGAGAACTCATTTCCCTTTGAAAGATTTCAGGAGCGGAGGATATCCCAAAGGGGAGTCTGCAGAAGCAGAACCGACCTACCGGTGTGATAAAGGTAGTCAGTTTGCGGCACTTTGGATCCAGGGGGATCTGCCAAAAGCCGCTAGAAGCGTCTAATGTGGAAAAGAACTTCGCATGCACCCACATGGTGAACTTTCTTTGCTTGTACTCACAGCTGGCAAGAAATTTCCCCGCACAATCAATGCGGCCACCAGGACTATGGACATTTGTAGTAACCTTCGCCAGCTGGGGCTGTCGAGGCAGTTTCATAAATTCAGCAAAAGACATTACAGTGATATCTGCTCCTGTGTCAATCTTAAAATCAACTTTGTCTCCCATTACAGTAAAAGTAACTTTCCAATCTTCCTCTGAGCTTGTCCGTTCCACAACAGACCCCACAAAAGACACTTCCTGACCCTCCTGGTCACCGTCCACCTGCATCTCCTTAATGTATTCAGTTCTACACACCACTTCAAAATGGCCCATTCTGTTACATTTTCTGCATCTTTTATCCCTGGCCGGGCATATAACACTCTGATCATGGGCACGGTAGCACCGCGTGCATCGGGCATGTTGCGCCCATCCATTTCTAGGTCTTTCCAGTACTTTAGATCTACCGCTCACACTGTGCCTTTCACTAGCATTTTTCCTAGACTGTTGCACTTCATCCACAATACTCTCAGACCTCAGATCAGCACTTTGCTTTTTCACCAGTTCACTCTGGCGGGCCATCCTAATAGCCCCATCTAATGTTAAATCAGGCTCTAACTGCAGCTTCAGTGAGACTTCAGCATCTGCAATTCCAATAACTATCCTGTCTCTGATTTGCTCTTCTTTAGCAACACCAAACTCACAGAATTCAGCTAGTTCAGACAGGCTGCGCACAAATGACTCCACAGATTCTCCCACACGCTGATTACGTTTGTGAAAACAAGCTCTCTCATGAATCACATTTCTTTTGGGCACAAAGTGGGCACTGAGTTTATCCATAACTATATCAAAGTTAAATTCTTCCCCTTCTTGGAAAGTAAAAGCATTGAACACTGGCTCCACATCTTTCCCCATAGAGTATAAAAGAGAATTAGCTTGTACTTCACCACTCTCCTTGTTCAGTTTGGAAGCAACCCTGAAGCGCCGAAACCGCTGACGCCATGTGGGCCAAGCTGCAGGCTGAGAGAAGTCAAAAGGCTCAGGTGGGGTAAACTTTGACATTGTCATCGATCAGGAACAGAAGCGCAGGCCAGAACTTCTGACACCATGTCATGAGATGCAGGACATATGCAGGACACAGCAATGATGGTACAACTCTATTTTATTGCAGAGCATAGCAATACACATCTAGTCAGGTTGATTGTACTAAACTAACTGCGACACAGACACCGGGCCTAAGCCCCGCCCACAAACTAGTGACATCACATCCTGCTCTCATCACAGGTTCAGCACCTTGGAAAGCACTTGCTGATTGGTGGCTACATTTAGACTCCAATCAGCAAGCGCTACCCAGGTTCTGAACCAAAAATGGGCCGGCTCCTACACTTACATTTTTTGCTTTTTCAAATCAAGATACCAAGAGAACAGAGAAAAATTGACAATAGGAGTAAACTAGAAAGTTGCTTTAAATTGAATTGCATGTTCTATCAGAATCATGAAAGTTTAATTTTGACTAGACTATTCCTTTAAAGATGTTTTTATTATGAACAAGCAGTGTGATTTAGTTTAATACTAAGCATGATACTGATCTGACTTTTGAGAGACTGTTGGACTGTTCCTGTTGTCTGGAGTGAGAGAGCTGATTCACCATAAATGATCAGCCAGCGTTTAGCAGCACACTAGGGTGTTTTTACTAAATGCGAGTAGCCTGATGTATGTACTAATACTACTAATGTACTAAATGCGAGTAGCCTGATGTATGTACTAATACTACTAATGTACTAAATGCGAGTAGCCTGATGTATGTACTAATACTACTAATGTACTAAATGCGAGTAGCCTGATGTATGTACTAATACTACTAATGTACTAAATGCGAGTAGCCTGATGTATGTACTAATACTACTAATGTACTAAATGCGAGTAGCCTGATGTATGTACTAATACTACTAATGTACTAAATGCGAGTAGCCTGATGTATGTACTAATACTACTAATGTACTAAATGCGAGTAGCCTGATGTATGTACTAATACTACTAATGTACTAAATGCGAGTAGCCTGATGTATGTACTAATCTTTATGTTGAACAGGACTGATTGATATGCACATGAGACGCCCCTCTATTTGTTTGACTTTTTAGAATTGTTCCACTTGAAGAGTGAAGAGGAGTTATTTACTATTATTTTCTAGTTTTTTTGTTTTTTTTCTGATTATTTAATTAGTTTTGTATATTTATGGTGACATATATGAATTGATATTAAGCGCCCTGTATTAGCTATTTTTTAGCTTAATTTATATATAGGACTTGAACTGATGCAGCACAAAGTGCTCACTATGGCCCCTACTTATCAAGCCGTCAACTTACTTGCATTCAACGGCACCAATACGCTCGCCTAAGATCGCCTAACATCGCTGCCGCAGACCTGAATACGCTCTCCAAAGTTACCAAAAAAGCTGTCAAAAAGCCGCGCACCAAGTACTGGGCGATGAGCAGCGGACTGTTGTTAACTGACAGTCATCGATCTTGTTGCTCTTCGGCTTTTTCCCAGCTTTATTGGTACTCTGTCACTAAACACCCACACTATACTAAACTGTTTTACCCCTATACAGCCGCTCCCGGACCCCGCCACAACTAAATAAAGTTATTAACCCCTAAACCCCCCAAGCACTTGGGCCCTGGTGTCGCTGCACCTGCTGCACCAATGTTAGTTCTGCCCCTGGTGAGTACCCTGATGTATGTACTAATCGTCATACTGAACATGACTGTTGTAATGCACAAGAGGTGACTTTTTAGAAACACTTCAAGTCCGAATTAATAATTGGTCCAAAAACAAAGGCGCTACTACATCTTCTAGGCTATCGCTGATAGTCTCTGTGCTGCATATTGATGCAGAACATTTATACATTAACACACTGCACTGTATAATTATGTCAAGTACTGAAACAGTGTACTGATATCTTGCAGTATAGCAAAAGGATAGTCAGTGCTCATACGAGTACCCATCAGCCCCAGTAATACCCATAAGCTGTGGGTGGAGTCCCACTTCTGCCAAGGGCTTCGAAAGTTTAGCAGAGAGCACAGGGACAGTGAGATATTTCATCCGGATGCTTCCAGCTGTACTGCCTGACCTGCACTCTGCCTCACGATGATTCAGGGGAGTTTCCTCCTATTCTCGCCAATATCCACCACATATAACCCCTACTATGGAGCCCAAGTTAGGCATAAAAAAAAGAAGCACATTTAATAAAAAATAAACAAAATGATGCCATGCACCAAATTCGTGCCCCACCTACTGGGGCGCCCTAAAGAGTTTGCCTAGTCTGCCTCTATTGTAGCACTGGTCCTGAGCGGAGAGCAAAATTTAGCTCCACATCTCACCTCAATACCAGCGTTGCTTACGGTAGCGGTGAGCTGGCAAAACGTGCTCGTGCACGATTTCCCCATAGGAATCAATAGGGCAGAATCGGCTGAAAAAAAGCAGCGTTCAGCTCCTAACGCAGCCCCATTGATTCCTATGGGGAAATACTTTTTATGTCGACACCTAACACCCTAACATGAACCCCAAGTCTAAACACGCCTAATATTACACTTATTAACCCCTAATCTGCCGTCCCCGACATCGTAGCCACCTACATTATATTATTAACCCCTAATCTGCCGCTCCGCCGCCACCTACATTATACTTATTAATCATAAGTATAAAACCAATAGCAAAAATCCTATTGGTTGATGCAATCAGCCAATAGGATTGAGCTTGCATTCTATTGGCTGATTGGAACAGCCAATAGAATGCAAGCTCAATCCTATTGGCTGATTGGATCAGCCAATAGGATTGAACTTCAATCCAATTGGCTGATTGCATCATCCAATAGGATTTTTCCTACCTTAATTCCGATTGGCTGATAGAATCCTATCAGCCAATCGGAATTCAAGGGACGCCATCTTGGATGACGTCGTTTAAAGGAACCTTCATTCTTCATTTGGATGTGGTTGGAAGAGGATGCTCCGTGTTGGCTGGCTTGAAGATGGACCTGCTCCGCTCCAGATGGATGAAGATAGAAGATGCCACCTGGATGAAGACTTCTGCCCGTCTGGAGGTCCTCTTCTGCCCGCATCGGATGAAGACTTCTGCCCCTCTGGAGGACCACTTCTGCCCGGTTGGGTGAAGACGTCACAAGGTAGGGTGATCTTCAAGGGGTTAGTGTTAGGTTTTATTAAGGGGGGATTGAGTGGGTTTTAGAGTAGGGTTGGGTGTGTGGGTGGTGGGTTTTAATGTTGGGGGGTATTGTATTTTTTTTACAGGTAAAAGAGCTGATTACTTTGGGGCAATGCCCTGCAAAAGGCCCTTTTAAGGGCTATTTGTAATTTAGTATAGGGTAGGGATTTTTATTATTTTGGGGGGGGGGTTATTTTATTAGGGGGATTAGAGTAAGTGTAATTAGTTTAAAATTCTTGTAATTATTTTATTATTTTTTGTAATTTAGTGTTTTTTCGTACTTTAGTTTATTTAATTTAATTGTATTTAATTGTAGTTAGTTTAAGTAATTTATTTAATTATAGTGTAGTGTTAGGTGTAATTGTAACTTAGGTTAGGGTTTATTTTACAGGTAAATTTGTACTTATTTTAGCTAGGTAGTTATTAAATAGTTAATAACTATTTAATAACTATTGTACCTAGTTAAAATAAATAAAACTTGCCTGTAAAATAAAAATAAACCCTGAGATAGCTACAATGTAACTATTAGTTATATTGAAGCTAGCTTAGGGTTTATTTTATAGGTAAGTATTTAGTTTTAAATAGGAATAATTTATTTAATATAATAAATTTTATTTAGATTTATTTAAAATTATATTTAAGTTAGGGGGGTTAGACTTAGGTTTAGGGGTTAATAAATTTAATAAAGTGGCGGCGACATTGTGGGCGGC